>NC_134457.1:199977931-200284389 GCF_047948215.1 Lycorma delicatula | reverse complement strand
CAGTTTTATCTTTTAATAAAATCGTAGAAAAATAAGTATATTAATATTATTTTCAAAAGTCCTACAAAGTGAATGTCTTTTACTTGTAGTTTTTTTTTACAAAAGTCCACCCGCACTTTATTTCCCATCTAGATAGCGCTATAACAGAGCTAAAATTCTACCAGGGCTGCCCAGAAAGTAACTTAGGTTTTGAAATAAAAACTAACCAAAGAAATATTATTATATAAATTTGAATGGGACAATCTTAAACTATTTTTCTACATAGTCGCCAATTAAATTGAAGCACTCATAACGTGGACAAGCTTTTCAATTCCTTCTCTGTAGAAATCTGCCGCCTTAGATTTTTGGCACCCATCTTGCAAAAACTTGTGATAACCAAGCTTCCCAGATACAATTTCATGCAGTTCATGCAGTAAACTTTGTGAAATTTGGGGGAAATGAAGTGAGAGTTCTGTAATCGTAATGCGACGATTTTTACGAATTTTATCGTTGATTTTCATCGTCAGTTCATCAGTCACAAGGCTAGCTGACCACTGCGTTCCTCATCATGAACACTGATGCGGCCATTTTTAAACAGAATGCCTCACTGCCTCACTCCACCATCAATCATTATTCCATCTCCGTACACTTCACAAAGTTGCCGATGAATTTCAATTAGTTTAGAGTTTTTTTGCCGGTAAAAACCTAATCGCTGAACGAACCTAACAACTCTTGTGATTTTCTATTGAAGTGCACATTTCAGTAATTCACAACGAACAAAATAGAAAAATCACAGCCCACACGCTACGACAGCTCGATGCGTACTGAGAATAGAAACGTTTTAACGCCAAGATGGCGGTTCTATCCCTGTCCATCTCCACGCTAGGCACAAACGTAAGTTACTTTTTGGATCGCCCTCGTAGAAAGAAAATCTTGTAATCGGTCTAATTTGGGCATATGCGGTTTTCACCGGATATTGACATTTTGATATCTAAGGAACCTAAAAAACCGGATAGAAATTATCCGGATATCAATGTTCATATGTACGTGTATGTTCGGTGTTGGTCTCTAAATCCACCATATATCTCCATAACTACAGGACCGATTTTGATCAAACTTGGTCAGATAACTTCTAAATATGGCATTGATGCCATTGTTATATATTATATTTCGCCTAATTAAGGTAATATTTTTCTTAGGTACGTTTCTTAATTAAAAAATAACAATATTTGAAAAAATAATTTTTGTAAAATCGCACCCCCATCCCAAAAAAATGCAGTTGTAGTCGTCTGTTATGTTGTAACGTCGCAGGTGAGAAGTAGAATTAAATAAATGAATAATATTTTAAGTGTAAAAAAGTAATTCCGTCTGGCTGGGTCTCGAGGCTTAACGGTGCCTAGTGCGTTAAGCCTCGCGGCTACACCAATATACCGACCGTACAAGCGAAATTTGTTCTATGCAAGTGTGAAATTCCATCAGCCGCGTGACTGTAATGTTCTACAATTGTGTTGTCAGCTTTTTTTTAATACCATCTGTTTTTCATGGTTTTATATCATATTTTATTTACACTTAAATAATTTGTAATTGTTTAATTTCTTGTATTTTTTTGAGAGAAGTATTTACATAAATAGCAATACTCCTACTGATAATAACCTACCTTCTCATTCTTTAAAGTAAGCTTATATTAACACCAAATCAATTTCATTTATTATTTTATTTTTTTGTAGTACGCAAATAAAAAGGGCAACATTAGGTTATTATGTCGTGATGATGTCATGTCGTAATAATGTTTTACCTTTATATCGTTTAGTTGAAATCCAATTTTCGCAAATCAATATGCGTTTGTTACATTAAATTCACGGTATTCCTGATAAAGTAAACACTGTTATTTTTCAATAAAACAAAGGAATTTTACACTGAAACACACAGAGAAATCATGACCATCGAAATGTGATTATCAATTTTAACTAAACAACTTTAACAAATGACGGTAGAATAAAAACAAATACCATTTGAAAGTAAAAATAACGTAAAGTTATTTGGTTACAAAAGTCGATATTGTCATTAGATACTTTTATTTTCTTCACGTTCGCTTATTTAAAAGAATATACAACAATAAACTTTTGCTTAAATGGGATTTCTCCTAATAGTATAACTGAATGGAAGAGTTACATGCACAAAGTTTCATGAGCTTCATGATTGGTGACCCTGAAAAATATTTTACACAGATAACTCCTGATTCTCGATCAAAACATTAAGTTAGTCGTGAAATCGCAATAATTGGTACTAGACATCACATATGCTGCGAGGATAACTAGTGTTTTTTAATTACTGGATCAATAAAACCGCCCAAACCTTGCTCCATATAATCAGAGCTTGAAGACAGCCCATAACTACTATCAGTTCGATTTTTTTGTGGAGAGTCTACCACCGAATTCCTAATTTACAAGGAAGGAGTTTCAGACATTTGAAATCATAGTGTAAACTTTGTTGATCCGTTAAATGGGATTCATACTCAGTCAGTAGTGTCTTTATGGACAGCTGTTGAACTGTGTAATAAACATGAACGCGTAAATAGTCGAGAACAACTAGATTCCTACACTTGTAAACTAAGGAGGCTTACAACCAACGAAACGAATTGTTTTTTTTTTAAATATGGGAATATATAGTCCCATTTTGACGCTTCAGTAAGGAAAATTTAACGAATTTTATTAGGGTACAGTAGTTTTTTAGCGATTTATGTTTATTGTTTTATAGTAATTAATGTTTGTAATTAATGTTTGTTTTATTTTTTTTTTTATGAGAAATATATTTTTTTAGATTTTTGTTGCAAAACCTGTAAGATAATCTAAATAATTTGTTCGATTATAATTGTGAGTGGTATTTCAAAAAAATTAGGGGGTGTTCTCTGAAAAAGTTTTGTTTTTGTATAAATATAAACTTCTCACTGCTGCTGATAAGATAAACTTTACCCGCAATTTACACCCAACTTAAACGTCTCTCTCTTCACGTACGTTTTAAGCATTCACAAAAAGCGAATGTTTGTAAGTAAGATATATAAGAATGTGTGTGTGTGTTTCAATATTAGTAGCAGTAGTTGTAGTAGCAGTTGTTTCTACTTTCTGTATTTTGTGTTAGTATATGTCCGGAACTGCAATGCAATCATCTACATTCCTGCTTTACTTTAGAACAAGAAATATCCTTCCACAATATATAAAAAGGAAAAATCTTTAATTCGTTTTCTTTCTTAAAAATTTTAATACCGAAATCTTTTTCTCTAAATTCTTATTCAATTGCAGATAATATAAAGAAATTTTATTTTATTTTTAACGAAAGCTAGTAATAAATAAGTAAATATATTAAAGAAGAAATTTTTATAATGAATTCAAAAGAAAATACTAAGAAATATTTTTCTTTAACTGCACAACATGAAAAATTACACCTTTTATTAATATTATAATACCTTAGTTAACTTTTATCTTCAGATAAAAAATATAAAATTCAATGTCTTTTTATTTAATTAAAATTAGTCCAAGTAGTGCATTGTTTTTATTATAAATTTTAACGCTTATTACACTTTGGACCGATTTCCAAAACTTCAAATTATAAAATAACAGAAGTGTGTTTGCCTCTTTATGCGCTTTAATTTCCAAATGACATTTTTTTTATTTTTTTAGGATTTTCAATATTTTATACTGGAGAAAAGAAGATGATATACGATATAAAGAATCAACTGATCGCTACTTTTCCACGCGAATAATCCGTTTCAGAATATTTTTTAGCCCTTATTAATACCAAAGTGATGTTAATTACAAATAAGATTTAATTTTAATTGTATTCTATTTTTTTTTTCAAAGTTTTAATATCTCAATAAATGCTCAAACGATTTTCATCACTTAAATTTTATTGGTTTTAGAAATTTTTGTAGATTAAATTATTATTTATTATTACTCTATACGTTTAAACTTAATCCTTTAAAAAATTGTAGTATGATAAAGAAAAATCGTTTTAATCAGATAAAAATATCATTATAATGTATTTTTACCTCAATATGAGTTTTTAGGTATAAATAATAATTTACAGTTTGAGTTTACGGATCATCGATAAGGCTTATCATTATTATTAAAGTATCATCGACACTGCAATTATTATTGTAGTTTTTCTTGATTCTTCGCCAACACATAAATCTTCTAAGATTTAAAGAGAAGTTTTCATTAAGTTAAGTAAATTTATTTTTCTTTTACTCAATGTAAAATACTCAACTGTATTTAAACGATTTAAATATCATTTCAAATACGAAAATTTTATAATTATATCTTTCAATAGTTTATTTTTCTAAGCTTTTGTCTTGGCAATTGAACCGCAGTAGTCATGAAAGGAAGTTAGAGTGCCCGAGTTGTCATGTATGAAGGTTTATCAAGTCCAACCACAGCTCGACAATTACACAATCAAAAGGAGTTTTCCGATTCAGTCTACTACAATGAAGGATAATTTTTTATATATATATATATATATAATATTTATATATAATAATAAAATATATATATAATCTTTAAAAGTATTTTTTTAAAGTAATAAGCCAGATACTGAGCCAGCCACTTAGGTATCAGCCAGATACTTTTTTTAAGAATCTATGTAAGCTTCGAATTAAGAACTCATCGAAATGTGCTTATTGTGGAGAGGAAGAAACGCTAAAACACACCTTTTGCCAGCCCATGATGGAAGAAGGTTAGAGAAGTTTCAGGACTGGCCTGGACAAAACCAGAAATTATTATTGCCCATATGCTGTCTAGCCAGCAGAACTGGGATACTGTAGAAAAATATATAACAATTCTCCAGTATAAAGAAGTAAAGCTTCAGGAATGGAATGCTGATTAGTTGGCTTTCGATGACTAGAGAACCGCGTATAAGCCTGGAGAGCGAGAGGGTGAAGGACAGCCCTCTGACGTCGTTCGTCCGTGACTGGGCGGGTGGACGATGTTGATGAAGTATAGGGACTCTGGATTCCCAGAGCCGGAAGGTAACCCCCGGGAATGAGTGATGCTTAACCGCTGGTTCGGCCCCAGGAAGGGTACATCGGTGAAATACGAGGTTTATTCGGTAGCGGCACTCTTAATTACATCTTGCGGAACCTGTTAGCGAGTCCGTCACATCGCCCGTAAATGGGGTTCCTCAGACTCAACGGAAAAATATCATTCAGAGTATGAAAAAAATTAATTTATTTTTTACAAATATATATTTATATATCGTTATTAATGTTACTAGAAAAGGGGATGCTCCATTATATTAGTTGAATCTTGAATATAGAAATTTGGTACTGAATTTATTTTACCGTACAGATAAAGTCATATTTATTTAGAATTAAACCAGGAACCTTCTAAATGATAGCTGAAGAAATAATTAAATATAATTATTTTAGAGGTCAAAATGAAATGAGTTTTAAATCAGTAGTCATTTATTAATCAAACAGTAAATAAAACCTTCTGACAACTGCACAGGAAATTCAAGTATAAGTTATTCAACATATTTGTAATATAATATATGCAAATCTTTCCAAACAGTGTGTTGAACGAGAACGCTATATTTTATGGGCGTTGTAACCAAATTGACAATCTTTTTCACTGTAACAATATACTCTCTTTATCCCCCTGATTGTCACGGTATATCAGGCAATAGAATTATCTACCAAAGACCAGGATTCAATTCTCGGCGAGGGTCTGCAATATTTTATCACTTTATTCTTTCATCATTATCATTCTCTTATGGTCTGTACTGGAATGGAGTACATAATATTCGAACGCAATCTCACCCCTAAAAAAAGTCATCCCTTGTCAGAATAACCTATCTCCTTATAATTATATTATTAGTTTTGATTTTAAATATTTTATAATTTTAAAAATCGTTAATCATTTTCTTCCAGCGTTTTGTCAAATTTTTGTCTAATCTAATAATACTAATGGATTTTATAATAAATAATATTTGTGTCCCCAATGTATACACTGTCTTTTTATAAATGTGCAAATATCAATAGAAGTTACTGAATCATTTGTTGGTTATCATTTCTTATATAACATTTAATATCGAACAATTTTTAAATCTAGAATTTTTAACGGCCTAAGAGGTAATAGTCATGAAGAATCAATGAACCGTGAGACAAGCATTTGTAGGAATGATTTTATTTTATCTATAACTCTTGTAGAAGTGATAATGACAAGGTACATTTTAAATAACTTTTTTTAAATATTTCCTACGTTATTTACTACATTTTTTCATTAATCTCTTTTTTTCTTTTTAAGAATGAATATTTTTGGTTTTGTATGTAATAATAGTTATAAAGTAACATAACTTCATATAGTTATAGCACAATAGTAAGAATTCGAATTACGGGTAATAATTAATGGAAAAATAATGACTACATATAAAATAAGCTTGATAAACTTTCGGAATATAAATGATACAATTTAAATAAGAAATAAAAAGAAAGTACGGGATGAAACGTTCTTATGAATAGAGAAAAAAATTAGTAATATAAGTGACTTTTTTAATATTATCCTGATAATAATATGATGTTGGTCGTTAAATTAAAAAATTAATAGTGTATTAATGACGTGCTTGTGAAAGTGATGTGTATAAGGTAGAAAAAAGTACAGGTGAAAAGAGTTTTTCACTGAAGAAAAAACAAAGAAAGTTAAGTAGAAAAATTCTTGTAAAGTTAAATATGATGAAATGAATAAAAACCGTCGGAAAGACCCAGGACTTCATAAAAAAATATACCTCCCACCGGTAAAACTTTTGCAAATTTTTTATACATCATATTTTTACTCAAGAAAAAGAGAGATCATTTATTGACTTGTGGCGTCTTACACATATCAGGTTAACTACATCGTTATGTTTATAATAATTAAGATACATACACATTCACAAAAACAAATATTACATAAAAAAGTTTACTTGTACGATATACCTAAAGAAATAAACCTTTAATAAACACAATAATCTTTATAAGCTGAATAAAAGTTTAATTTTTATTAATTAAACAAGAAAGTAAATCGCAATTACGAACTGCTGCTTGCGTAGGACGTAATAAGGACTAATGCTTAAGTATGTGCTGATGCTGACAGTAAGAAAGAGGAATATTATTAAAATATATAAATATCAAAAGATCCTATTAACATTTCATTCATTACGTTCACGCATGTGTATCTGAATATTTCCACAAAAGTCTGACAACACCATTGTCCGTAAAAGCAATGTTTTTTTTCTGTGGTTTATAAGCAGTATAGAACTACACTGTAAAACTCTACAGGAAAACTACAACCAACACGTCAACTCTGCACTAATGTAAGGAATTTGTGACGTCATACCTTTCATACAATAAACAATTCGCTTATGTTTAATTTAATTATACAAGAAGCTACAAAATGACCCCCAATCGCAGGTTTTTTTTTAAGAGAGATGAATTTTGAAGTGAATGAAAAATATTAAGTCTGATCGACCAGTATTCGAACCTAGAACCTATCAGGTGAACGCATAAACGGTAAAGAGTAAGTAGAATCGAAGACTGGCTTGCTCGGATATGATTAAAATTAATCAGTTTTGAATAATTTTCTATTTTTGAAAAATGCTTGCAGATAAATTAAAATACTACGATATTGACAAAAAAGTTTAGTTATCTCACAAAAAAATTAAATTGCGGTTCTTTTTCCAAAATTATCAAAAGTATAGTATAGGGAAATTCATTAGCTGCTGCCAAGAAACTCACATTCCACGGTGTCCAATAAAGTTACAAAGTTATCTTACGACGAATTTGAACTTTTGGAGTGAAGTTGTGGGATAAAGCAACTAATAGTTATATAGATTTCAAATAAAGCTTCCAAAACAAGGTAAAGAGAACAATTGAAAAGGCGCCATAGTTCACACGAAATGATGAGATTCACGAATACCTGGAGTTTACGACGATTCGTGAGGTTGTGAGACAGTACAGTGTTAAATACCAACAACGTTTAGAAAATCACGTCAACTACTTAACGTTCAATCTGCTTGATAACAGTGAGGACATCGGAAGGTTGAAACGTCTCGTCGTCCCACCTACGAACGTTTTGTCAACCACGACGCTGTTATCGATGAAATTCTTATCGACGCAGTTCAGGTGTCAGTACGCGACGTCTTTCTCAGCTGATCGGAGTTTCTCATTCAATGGTTTGATGGACATATTTAAACAAAACAAGTTTTATTCTTATCATAGACATCCAGTTCAACTTTCACACAAAGGAGACGATCCGCTTCTCTTGGAGATCTGCAACTGGTTGAATACAAATCGACAACTCTACAAGTATATTTTATTTACCGACGAGGCAGCAAATTTCACTCAAAATGGTGTCAACAACTTACGCAACGAGCATATATGGGTAGAAGTAAATTCTCACGGAACGGTGGAAGACGATTTTCAACATCGATTTAGCGTCAATGTATGGTCGACCTTCTTCACAATCAGCTTTTTGGGCGTTCATATTACCTGGCTCCTTAAATGCTGATGACTTGCACTTTCTTTTAGAGGAAAGCCACAGCTGCTTAAAGATGTTCCTGTAGCGTTGAGACGCAAAGCATCATGGCATACCTCCCCACTTCTCTTGTACCGTTTCCATTAACTTAAATCACCATCACTCTAAGAAAATGATCGATCGTGGAGGTCCAAATTTCTGGCCACCAAGATCGCCTAATCTATCACCTTTAGATTTTTGCGTCTGTGGATGATGATAAATATTGTACAAAAGAAAAAATACATTCTCGTGAGGAATTAATAATAGTCCGCATTATGGATGCGGTTTATCAACTTAAGAATAGTGCTGAAAAACTAAAAATAGCAAAAGAAAGCAGCACAGAAGCATGCTAAGAAATGTGTTAAAAATGGCGGGCTCATTTTTGAACACTTATTATAAACTGGTTCATATAATGCAATTTGGTCTAGTTACTGTTTCTAAATGAAATTAGATTTTTTCTAGCTTCTATTTATTTTGTTTAATTTATCTTATACCGTTTAGTTCAAAACTAAATTTTCTACAACTTTTGTTTAAAAGTTTTTATGAATTGATTGCCCATTTAATAAAGTTATTGTACGTCAAACATAAAAAATCAGACTTCTCAAAAACTACTGCAGATACTGTAATGTATTGTATTACGCAGATACAGTATTTTATTCGATTTTCCTGGTCTTAAACCATAATAAATCAGTAATTTTTCCCATTAATTAACGTCCTAATTTCAGTACGACCTCATTTCACCGGAGTAGCTGAAAACCGAGCGAATATTTCACTAGCCGTAACTCGTAAACGAAGCATTTAATAGCACCTGCAGAAAAACTACTTTCGCCCCTTCCTAATAATACTTTCTCATAAAAATATAATGATGATAAATAAACAATCCTAATGTTTAGATTCAAAAATATAAAAATAAATATCATGAGTGTACTTTCTTAGAATGAAAGCATTTCAAAATATGAAAGTAATAAAGAAGCATACATATATATAAATATATCGCTTTAATTAACAAAAAAAAAAAGAAAAAAGCAGACTAAACTTATTTACATAAAAAAATAAGTACGAAATTAGAGTAAAAATGTTACGTTAAAGAGTTGAATATAAAAAGAATAAATAAAATAAACATAATCAAATAGAGTAGGAAGAAATTTTAAGTGGCATTTTTAGGAAAAAAGAATTCTGGAGTCTGAGATTCTTTGCTTATGATGAAGCGGTTATTTATGAACGGGAGGACACTCTAGTGCCTACACAACCATCAAGCCAGCTGTTTTATGAGCGCTCAACTCACAGATGGTACTGTCGGTAAGCGGTAGAGAGCAGAGTGCGCGACTAAGGAGACGGAATTAGCAGCAGTTTGCGGCTAATGCATCATATCCTCTCTTTTACTGCAGCGGCATAAAATTCAATTGCATCGTTCTTCTTACTTATAAAAACCAAAAAATATTTCCTTCCATCTCTTTAAGTATAGTAAACGGATAGTAAAACAAATTTAATTGATGTATAAGTATACTTCTAGATCGAGTTTTATAAATATGCTTACACTGGTAAATAACATTTAAATTAAATAAATTCTTAATAATACATTTAAACAAATTTTTTTATCACTAAAAAAACTAAATTTTAGTTTCAAATGAATTGTTTTATAATAAAAACAAATGAACATTAACAACTTGCTTCGCTATGTTTTTTTTAATGCAGGATTTATTTTATATTTTATACGAAAATTATAATTTTGTGAATTAAAATATATCAATCAAATAAAGAGGAAAGAGAAAACTGTATGATTTCTGGTACCAGAAACGTTCTGTGGGCATTTCACAAATATGTAATGATATTATTTTTTAATTTCTACATTACGGCTACGCTAGAAGGATTAAACATTCAGACATTCGTATTTTATTGTACACGTCTATTTTCAGAACGGATAGATGGTTTGTTTGAGAATATATAGAATTAAATTATTCCTCTCAATAACCCATGAGAAATGGATATATTAAATTGGTGAATAAACAATGCCAAGGAAGTTGGATACCACTTTTTTCTTATACTATATTTCAAAATTATTAGTAACTCATCAATTAAGTATTAAATAAAAGTTCCTGAATGTCTAATAAATGTATGAATATAAATAAAGGCTATTTATTTATTATTAGGTGTCTACCACTGGTATTAATGAAAATTTGTTATAAATGCTAAAATGTTTCACAATCTATAATAAATATTAACAAATATTATAAAAAAACTAATCAAAATAAGTACGATAACTTTAAAAAAACAAAAAAAAAGATACACTGGACTACATTATCACAAATAAAACTAATACGTATAGTCAATTGGTAAACTGATTTCAAAAATTAGCTTTGAATTTTCATGAATAACTTAACAAATTCTTTATCTATACTCTATGGGTGAAAAAATAAAATTAAGAACATTCTAAATACTGAAAAGATTTTGTTTTTTTTATGACATGAAACTTCTTTAAAAATCATACCGAAACATACGGATACCAGAATAGAAATTTGTAGCGTAACGAAAAGTTCTGCCTCCCTAACTATTAGTCCCCTCCCTAACTCCCTAACTATTAGTCTCAAAGATATAAATGCGGTGCCATTTTATAACTTACATTGTCAGCTCGCCGATACGACTTGAGTTTGCGTCATTGACGAGCGTGTTGCGGGGAGGAGGGGTGTACAGTGCAGTTGGGCCAAAACTGGCGCTTTCGCTCATTTGTATTCAATGTAGATCACGACTTAGACGAAATAACGCGGTGATTCTTGTTTTTGTGTTTAATTTTTCGAGATAGATCGATTTAAGTAATAACTAGTAAAACACTTACTTTTATACAGATTTGAATACTACTAGATCGCACATTTCAGGAATCGTCGACCTGAGACTGTACAAGACTACACTTCATTTACATTCATACGTATCACTCTCAATCATCTTTTGAAGTAATACCTTACGGTGGTTTCGGAGGCTAAACAGGGAAAGAAAATAATAATAATAAGTGTATTTTGGACCATATTTATGTGAAAAAATTAAAGTAAACGTATGTTTACTTCATAAAAAAGTATCAAAATTCAATATGTCAGCCTCAGCTCGCGCAAAAGCTAGCCGGAAATATAAATTACGCATATCGTTGGAAAGGGGAGATTATAGGCTACGCACAGGTACGCCAATGTCCGGTAGCAAGCGAGCGAGACTCTTTCGGGAGCGTCGCAAAGCTGGGACGGATCGCTCAATGAACGGCGCCGACGGCGCGAACACCTCTACCCCTACTGTACCCGAATTAATGAACATAATGATTGAAGATAACCCATACATCTGTCAAAGATGTCCCCAGATGATGGATATCAATATCAGTCGAATTGATACGATGCAGGACCATTGGCGTTCAGTGGACAAACATTTCAAAACGGTATTTGAAAATAGTCCTTTTGGTCTATCTTGCAACGTTTGTGATCGACTTTGGTTCGAGATAGATTAAAGCAAGCGAAAGCTTGCAACATTCCTCTTCTTCAGAGTAAATTCCTCGGCGAAAACGTAGCGGCATTTCGTTTATATAGTACCTGTAGCAAGTCGATATATGCCTATAAAGTTTGGAAGGACTTCATCCATGATCTGTAACGTTTCACGTTAAACCAACAGCCGTGCGCCCCGACACAGTCCCACCCGATTTTATCGTTTTTGGTAAAGTCCCTGTAGATATTTTTAGATTGGAACATCATATCATTAGAAATCATATGATTCTTCTACCCCCTTCTTTCAAATTATAAATAATTTATTTATTCAATTCATAAACCTTTTGACAATAATTTATTAAAAATTAAGATTCAATCGTATTAAAACCAACAAACCCCATGACGAACTGAATGTTTATCACCAGGAATGTTCTGAGTCAAAATCCCAGTAAATCTTAGCATTTTTACATACGCTAAAAAATAAAAAAATTTTATTTTTCTTGTAGATAATATTGGTCGTTGGTGTTTTCGGTTGTTAAGTGAGCTCATCATCCAGAAATAAACTAAGTAAAGATGGTCGTATGATAAATAACAGTAATTTCATAAGTCCATCTCAGCTTCCCTAAGACATTTTCCTTATTGTTTTGTTATCTGGGTAGTTAAAACTAATTTTATTATGTAAGTGATACGTTTATAAGTTTGTGTATATTTATAAGTTGCATAATATTCGATTAACTTAGAAAATTTATCTAAATTTTTGTAAACGTGTAGTCGTATTTTTTTGTCATAATTCAAATATGATTTACAACATTCTTATAACAATAGACTTCATGGTTATTCGTATACGACCATTGTGTGTTCCATTTTATCGCAGCAAAATGGTACAGCACTTGTGTTCCTCAAAATAGTTACCAAATTGAAACCGGATGAAACAAGATATATTTTAACACCATCAATCATACAGTATTATAATTCGTCTATAATTTTTCTAACATTTATAAACATACTCCACCACTATGGTAGAGTTTCAGAAATATATCAGTAAAGCAGAATTTCGTACTAACTATTAGTTTTAAATTATGAGCAATTCTTTACTGTGGTCTTTTGTATTACATTAGGAGTTTATAAACTTATAAATGAAAACAAAATAAATAATAAGGAATGCGTGTAACAATTTCCTAAATAAAATTTGCAGAAAAAAACATAAATTAATTACTGTTATAATACTACTGTTTGTGAAAATACATTATTTCTCTACTATTTAGTTGTAAAAAATAATTATGAAATATAATTTATCTGTAATATCTTAAATAGTTATTTCCCTATTGAGTTTAGATAGTGACTACAATGGTTTTTGGCCAAAAAAGATGTATATTAATTTCCTATTTAACACTACCAATCGAACATCGTTCTTATGGCTATGACTTAGGTAAATTATTTGAGATATGTCATAATCTCATGTGTTTTCTCTAAGAGTGTAAAAATATTCATTTTACAGCGAAATCATTACGATGAAAATAATATAGAAGGAACTTTTAACGGTTAATATGAGGGTCGTCCAGAAAGTAAAAATCATATTTCTTTTATAACAAAGTTAGTGCATTTATTTTAACGTTAATATGTGCATCATAATCTACATCTCTTAAGCTTCTTTTCTACGTAGTCATCTCCTAAATTCAATCATTTGTTAAATCGTGACACTAATCTTTTATACTGTTATCAAAGAAGTCTGCAGTCAGTACATTAAGCCACTCATGTACATTTGTCTTCTCCTAATCACCTTCATAGCGGTTCCCGAAATAAACAGGTGGAAATCGCTTGGAGCAAGATCTGGACTGCACGGCGGATGATCAACACATCCCATTCGAATTCTTTGAGAAGTTTCAAAAGTTTTTTTTTTTGCGAGATTATCATAAACAGGTGTTCTCCCTGCCATAAATATACGACACCATTTCCTTACGTTTCCTTTACTCATTTCACTGTTTCCATACACTGCAGTAATTTTACGATGAATTTCCACAGGATGAACATCTTCGACATTAAAAAATCGTACTACCCATTGCACCTCACAGTCAACGGAATTTTCAGTTATTTTATCAATTATAAAGACACGCAAAATCACTCCGTGTCATAATAAAGCTATGAAATTTCCTACAACGCTAGTAGAACAAGTGAGACCAGCTTGCCTTAACCCATAGCTGTGCGCAAGCGATGCGCTGCCGGCCTCCGTGGTGCGAGTGGTAGCGTCTCAGCCTTTCATCCAGAGGTCCCGGTTTCGAATCCCGGTCAAACATGGCATTTTCATACACGCTAAAAATCATTCATCTCATCCTCTGAAGCAATACCTAACGGTGGTCCCGGAGGTTAAAAAAAAGCAATGCGCAAACGGTTCTTACGTTCTGGACGACCGTAGTATCTATATTTTGGAGACTTGTCACGTATTTCATTTCATTGAAGAAAGCAGAGGATAATAAATTAATTTTTCTTAATAAACAAAGCAAGAGATACTACTTATTTTCTAAGAGATAAAAACTATTTTCATGAATTTCTGAACATAATTATAAATAAAATCAAATTCAGTAGAATTATTTAAATATTAAATACTATTCTGCTGGACATTTCAAACCTTCATTTAAATAATGAAAATTATACTCACCTATTTTAATAAATCACTATTCTGTTAATTGGTGAAGCGTTAAAGCAGTATTTTCATGTATCATATACCAAAAGCGATGAATTACTTTAAAATTGTAATCATGGGACAGTTAGATCTTTACAGAATAAAAATATTTATAAAAAACAGAAAGTAAACATTTTTTTTTTATAAAATGCCGTCTGCTATTAATAAGCACAAACATTTGTACTTATAAAGTACTTTGTATAACTATATAAATAAATATCCTTTTATTGATGTGTTAAATATGCTAAACATTTCAAGCACATTTAAACATATTAAGAATAAATCGGAAATTTACAAAAAAAAGACTAGATAGATTCAAGGAAATATACCATATATATAAAATAGAATGAAATTTAGAAAGAAAACAGTAATGAATATAGTTCGTTGTAGAAAGAGAATTATGATAGATTGCTGCTGCCATCTGCAATGAATAAATCTTTAACTACGAAGAACATAGTACAACTGTACAATTATTATCAACATAAGTATAATTCTAAAGAATATATTATGAATGTATTGTAGGAGTTTTATGGATCACTTCAACCAGTTGACCGTAAATATAGAAAGATATCAGAATAAAAAAGATATACTTATCTAACTAAGTAGCTACATAAAAAATTAAATAATTTTTAATTTATTTTATTGAATTATTTCTACTGAACACAATTCGTAACACACACACACACACACACACACACACACACACACACACAAATATATATATATATATGTTACAGATTAGTATTATATATTAATATACTTGTGTGTGAGTATATATATATCACATAAGCTACATATTATATGTGTCGTATAAAATAAATATAAGACAAAGTTAGAATATATATTTATTTTAGCTACTTTTATAATTATAATAACTTCCCGTGAAAAAACTTTATTTTTTAAAGAAGTATATTTATTTCGCACTTTTAAACGCGAACAATGATTTTTAATAAATGTGTTGTAATATATCACAAACAGTAGAAATAAAATATAAAACATACAATACAATCAGAACTACATTTCATTGTCTAAATATTTGAATATGATGTTTTCAGTATATATTCTTTTACTGATAAGCCAGTGAAAATGAGGACATTAAAAAGTTTTCCTCATAAATAAAAGTAACTCTTTTAAACTAAAATGCAGATTAAAAAAAGGTGTTCCATTCTAACAGAAAACAAACTGCGCGCGTACGCACGAACACACAAAACCTATACAATAATTATTTATAATAAATATATTAGAACTAACCTAACCTAATAAATCACTGGAAATTAAAATTAGTTTACATCTCACGAAAAAGATTTCTAATAATCTTTAAATTTCGATAAAAATTTATAAAATAATAGGTTATCTTTAGTTTTTCATATTAACTTGATCTATCATATTTTTCTTTTCAGCATGCTACTTTTTAAAACTAAAATTGTTGTTAATAATTTATTATTATATTTTCTGCTAAGAATACTATGATTTCTATTTTGATTACTGTTTACCTTTCTTACCTTCATTCTTTTAGTATATGTTGACGCGTTTTGGAATTACTCGGAGTAACATGCTAATTCACGTTGCATTGGACAAACGGGAAGAAGATTAAGATATAATCAACGCATGAGATCTTTTAAAAATCAGAAACAAGATTCTTATTATGCAACCCATTCAATAAAAGAAGAACATATCCCAATGACAATGGAAGAATCAATGAAACCGATTCACAAATGTGTTAAAAGAAGACGAATAAACATTTTAGAAAATGTAAAAATATTTAAATTAAAAATTAACAATAAAACGATTATAAATGAACAGATCAACAATTAAGCAGATGTCCTTTACAAGAACTTCAACTTCTTGAAAACAGGAAATAGATAAATAAAATAAAAGATAAGTATAACCGTTAATAACGAATTAAAATGAAGAAGGGCACGACGTCAAATGTAGGAAGGGGCGTTGATTAACGTAAACGTAATATAAAGACGTAACAGATATTTAAAATTACCAGTACAGTAAGTTTTGACAATGGAGTCATTCCAAAACGGGTCAGCATAAGATTATAATAAAAGTGCTAAGAAAGGTAAACGGTACTCAACATACAAATTTCTATTTTTCCATTAAAATGAATAATTCTTTCTTTTGAAATATTATTTTATTTTTAACAGACTTAGGTTTAAAAATGCATTTCCAATATTTTGTAAAGTTACGACACGCATATACTAAAGAAAGTTATTTGGATATTGAACACACTTCTTCGAATAATTTGTAAAAATTATTACTTCCTGTTAAATTTCAAATATTTCAATTCCTTACAGGAAATTCATTAAAATCCATTTATTTATTTAACTAAGAGAGATTAATTTGAATAATTAATATAATATCTCCCCGCTCTATATATATATATAAAAGAAACTAGGAGAAAAATGAGAACAGATATACGAACCATACATTATATTGTGTATGCCCAATTCGTACGTTCGTACGAATTTGGTTAGGGTCACATAGTATAAAGTGTAGACTATTCATATAATATTAACAAACTTGCTGGTTGAAGTACTGCATATTACATTTGGTCTTTCCATCAACGGGCATTTATATTTCAGTTATCCAACACCAATGTTAGTTCTACTATAAACCCAGTACTAATTATTACTCAACAAACAACCCCTATAGTAGAACAATATTAAGTGCTTCAAAAAAAAAAAAAATATATATATATCTATGTATATAAATTTTGCATTATATACTGTTAAAATACATATCGATTTTATTAAGATGTATTGAAACTAGAATTGAAAATGTTAAAACTAATTAGTAATAATAATAATAAATACATTAGAAATAAACTGAAATTTAAAATTACCATTTTTAGATCATTTTTAAAATCCGGTTATTTTGGTGTTGTGCTTTACTTAAAGTTTTTTTTTTGAATTTTCACAGTTTTTTTAACCCACTCTCTATTACTTAAATTGAAAATTATTATTAACCGTAGAAACTCGTTTACTTCTTTATGAAAGTGAAAATTTTTAACGAGAAAATATATTATATTGATGCAAACTTGGGTGAAAAATTATCTTTACAAAGCATTTTAAAATTTACTTTATATTTATGAGATAAAATTTGTAAAATATTTTCGCCCTTTAACGTATCATCTACAAAACTATAACAAAAAAAAATTATTGTGTATTTCTGCGCAGTAAGATCGACTTATCGTTAATTTATTTGTTTGAAAAAAATATCCTAAAATCATTTTAGGTCATTCTAACCTAAACTTTAAAACAAAATGAGAAAACTAAAAGAAGTAGAATTTTTTTTTATAATAAAATATATTAATGATTTATTCAGGTATTTATTTATAATATTTTGTTTTAGTAAATTAACAATTTTGGTAAATACTTTAAAATTTTTAAAAAGAATCATCAACGTTTAAACTTGAAGCACTATAACGAACCACACTTAAATTACTCTCAAATTTTTTCGACGTTAAATTTAGCGTAACTCAAGAACAACTCAACCAATTTTTATCAAATTTTCATATGCACAACTTCAGGTACACTGATTCATCAAATATAAATTTCAGTAAAATTGATCTGCTAGCTTTTGAGATTTTCGAGCCGCAAAGTTTTGTATATAGGCCAATATATATATATATATGTATAAGGAAACCCAAATTTAAGTGGATAGCATTTTCGTACTCCTCATACATCAAAACGCGAAGAAAATTCATTTTCACTCCCCCATTCCCACCTTGTGACGGAAAGAAATACCTTACTTTTCTTGGAAAAATTGGTAAAACAATTATATTTTATAAATGGAACATTATTATAAGGATGAAGATAATTTTCAATTTTTATCTCAGAAATATAAATTAAAATCTTAAATATTTTTAAATAGTTTGGTGGAAACAATATATTTACAAGAACACATAAACGAATATAAATTCTAATATTTTTAGAGATTAGGAATTTATTATTCCTAATTACCTGATAAAATTTAAAACTGTTTCCAAATATTAAAATTTGAAATCATTCATAAATAAAATTTTCAAGGGAACAATACTTATCAGTAAGTTAAATATAATTTTATCAGTTTTTTTTTTTTTTTAATTTATTTTATGCTTTTTCAACATTAAATTTTTTCGTTGAACAGTACGATAAAATACGACACTTCTTTAAATGTTATTAAACAACTCACTTGCTTCAAAATTAATGAAACGTTTTTGTTATGGTCTCTTGAAACTAATTCCTCACTGGGGTGCCAACGGTGTTCCTTTTGAAAAAAGATAGGAAATCCCTGAACAATATAATCAAATAATGTATTCGATACGTTTGTTCGTTTTTTAAGATATTTTTATCAAGATTTATTTGTTTATAACTCATATTATTTAACTGTGTCGAAGTTTTCATTTTTATTTTATATATAAAAAATTTCAATGTTCTGATTATGTTTCAAATATGTATGCTTTTAATTTGATGTAATTTGCAAACTTTTATTCATATTAAAGTTCTGCAAATCACTTTATAGAAACAAGATATAAAAACACGATCAAATCCAGTAATCAAATGCAAATTTTATGTACAGCACAATTAAGACATGATCTCAATATATTTTAGAAATAAAAAACTTATAAATAAATAATATTTATAGAAATTATTAAATATTAAACTAAAAAAAAAAAAAAACACAACAGAAAACATTATTTGACTTATGACGTTTCTTAATATTTTTTTTTTACGGAAGATACTGCTGGAAACCAAAAAAACAAGCAGAATTATACACTGCCGTTAAATAAAAATATGGAGGCAGATACTATTTTCTTTAATATAACATTTCCTTAGTCCCCAATGAATAGAAGCACTACATACAATGCATTATTTCAGCTAGAAGAGGCTAGATTGTCCCAGTCATTCTTATAGATGTGATGTACGCAAACCTCTTTGGTTGCAAAACATATCAGTCGATTGCTTTCTCAAACGTTGATCTCTCACCACAAGATTGTACACATACGTACCATCGCTTGTAAATTCTAGAGTATCGTTTGTGAATGAACATTTGTTCACGAACATTATGATTAAACTACTAGAAAAGCTATCTACTGGTAGCTGGTCGCGATTAACCAAATATATTCTTCTTTATGGTGACCACTAATTACAAGAAATAGTTGAAGTTTAAAACTAATGTAATAATTACTAATAATATAACAATTAATAATAATATAATAATTACTTATAATAATATAAATATTACTAATAACATAACAATTAATAATAATATAATAATTATTGTAACGAAGGACAAAATACATGACGACAAAATTAAATTTTCGGGGATGCTTTAAAACGGATTAAAATAGTAGTAAAAGTATTATGAGTAATCTTGTGAAACTAAAATGTCATATTTTAATTAATTATATAGATTACGTCTAATTCCTCCAATTATAGAACTCTAATTCTGTTTTTACAACTTTCAAAATTTAATTTTCTGCTAAATATCATAAAAAGAACACATTTATTACGTTTTTGTTTTATAATTATAGAAATATCTTACCGAAGTAAAAGTTTCACTCTTACATTTGAAATTCGCTAAAAAAAGTTTGATATTCTCTTTCATTTTAGAACTGTCAGTATATTATATCACAGATGAAGAGGACACACAATTGCTTCTCTTTTTGATATAACTTCTTTTAAGCCATTACTTAAATTAATTTATTAGTCTTCTTTTAAATCTCGTTTTAATTTGGTGTTATTTAAAATCTATGGTACGGATATTTTTCTTATTCTTCAAAATCGATAAAAACAGAAAACAATTAAATGTTTATCAATTAATTTTAAGGGTACTGACTAAATCAAGGATAAATGATAGCATAACTTTGGTTAATCCAGACTTATGCTTATCTGTTTTTTCTCACTTTCTACCTGTACAGATTGTCAATCATCTTAGCGTACGTTAAAATTTCACAGAATAAAGTTTCCGATACCTTTGAGCATGATAATATTAAATACGTAGAAGTACGTATTGGAGAAGACCAACATGTATAGGCATACAGGAGAAGACCGCAGAGTATGTTCTAGTAGGAGAAAAGCTGGAACTGAAGATATGGTAAGGTCGCTATGCAAATTTGTGTAAATCCCCCCTCGTAACAAATTCTATGCATAATCCCATCAACATTTTACCATCTTCCTTCCTCCCATCAAACCATTACCCCTAAGTTATAATCCTTTTCTCTCTAATGAAATAATCGCGCTAGTATAAACTGAACTGTATAATATTTTGTGATTGTCACAGTAGCATGTGGTGGATGAACATTTGTTTACAACATTGCACTCCTACTCGTAAACAACTTCACGTACATATCTTTTCGCTATCATTTTACTTGTGAGGGAATGACAGTTACACCACACGATTTCAAAGAAGACATAAATTCAAATACCAAAAATGTTCTTAAAGTATTACCAAATGGATTGTCTTTTATTCACTAATGGAAAGCCACAAAATTTATAAATAAATCAGTATTATATAGATAGAAGGTAAGTCAATAAAAAAATCAACCAAGACGTACATGAAATTCATAAAAATTAAACGTAGGACATTTAGTTTTATATTTGATGATTCATTGAAAAATTATTAATGTAAATTATAATATGCATGTTGATAGAAATGGTTAAATTATTTGTATTAAAATAGAAAGAAAATCAAAAAGGTACATCAGAATGACACCAAATTAAAGCCAATATAAGAAAAAGTTACAAAAGATTACCGAATGTTAAATGTAAAAAATTATTTATTTGAAATCGGATTATAAATTAATTACAACTCTCTGAAACCTTTAAGATAAAAGTGAAATCAACAGTGATCGTACTCCAATATTCTTAATCTAGAAACATATTAATGAATTAGAATACTACTAATTCACACAAATAACAAAAGAAAAAAGAAAAACGAAAATCTTATTTAGAACAGAAATTCACAAACACAAACACAAAATAAAGAAAGAAGAATTAGTTGAATAGAAAAAAGGGGCTTAAAAGTGAGTCATTGGGAAGGATACGGCTCAAGAGAGAGGAAAGTTGTGAACCCCCAGTACGCCGCACGTCTGGTTGTAAACCCCATCAACTTTTCGTTCAGTTATTGATCTAGCTATAAAGTTTCGTGCACAGCAGCCTTGCAACTACAGTCATTAATGTCATAATATAAGGGCTATTTTATCTTATGATAAGTAAATCGCCTTAGCATTTTATTAACATGCGTTCACCACATCGCATAACAAAACCATTTCAAAATTAACTAAAAGGAAAACCAATACACATGTATAAGACGAAGAGAAAGAATTATTTCATGATATACATTTTTTTTAATAGCTTTCCGTTTACTTTTATTTAAGGTAATTTAAAAAAAATATATATATTAATTACTTTCAACGAGATTAATTAATCTATATATCGATTACAGAATTTTAATAAGGTATTAATTTAAAAAACTGGCAATAATAATGCTAAATCTTTTCTGGTATTTATTTATATAAGTTTTAAGTTTAAACCCTCAGGAAATAAGACTGGAAATTACTGTGAAAGTAATTTCCAGTCTTATAGTTTATGTGAAACAAACTATCTTTTAATTTTCTCATTTATTTATCCATTTTATTTTCTAAAGAAATAAATCTGATGTGGACACCACATGATTTCCTTGCACGCCTATTAATTTACATATATACATGTTTTAATATAAAAAGTACATAAAATTTTATTCCATTAATAACTGCTGATATTTTTTCATTTTTTCATTTTTTTTTTTTTATTGAATTATTATTTATTGTAAAAATGTTTTTACAGTCAGAGATTAATAATTATCACTAAATCAATATATTTAAATTAAAAAAAAAAAGTTAAAAAATAGATGAAGTCCGATTCGAATCGATGTGCCCTTTCCCTTATAAGGTCTAAATATTTCATTACTTAAAACTTCATTTTGCTATAACTCTGAAACCAATGAAAATAAGTACCACTTATGATATATCGTTGAAAAGCTCTCAATGAGGGCTTATTGCATATAAGAAAAAGAACAAAATCCAAATTTTCCAGATTTTTTCCTTTTTTTACAGTTTTGGTCCAGTCTATTGCAATCAAAATGGGAGCTGCACAACCAGATGTTACAACAGTCCTAAATCCAAAATTTCAACATCCTACGGCTAATCGTTTTTGAATTATGCAGATACATACGTACACACAAACGTGTTGCCGAAACTAGTCAAAATGGATTCAGGGATGGTCAAAATGGATATTTCCGTTGAAATCTGAAAACCGGAATTTTTCGCGATCATAATACTTCCTTTACTTCGTACAAGTAAAAACAAACAAAAAATCGTAAACTAGTAAATGTTGTTGAATACATTAACCTAAACTTTGTACACAAAAAGATTATTTATATTTAAAACAATCTACAGCAAAATTCTAGAGTAATTATACATATTTTTTTAATTAAATAATTTACATTCCTTATTCGGAGAACGTGCGATACCTTCTACTTCGTTTGGACCTCCATCTAACAGTAAAAATCACTCGCGAGAGAAAAGAGAAAGCAATTAAAAATCAAGTTTAAGCGATTGAACTGGTTACTAGGAAGGATATCAATGTTGTAAAATAACAAACTGTTGTATAAGACGTTTATAAAGCGAAACTGGGCCTACGGTATACAACTTCAAAGTACGGCAAGCATTAGTAATATTGACATCATCTGAAGGTTCCAGAACAAAGTAGTACTGAGGAACGTATGGGAGGTACTGTGGTTTGCGAAGAACAAAAAATCCACGATTACCTGTGGATGCCATCTATTTAAGAAGAAATTAAGCTGTTAAGCTCAAAGTATATACTTAAGCTTAACACGCATGAATCTGTCTCTCTCTTAACTGGCTGTTAACTTATTGGATAACAGTGAGAATGTGAGACCACTGAAAAGGTTGTTTGTATTGGATCTTGAGAGAGTTGTGCAATGAATACTTTATTTTATTTGTTTTACTAACAATTTAACTGTTGCGATGACCATTTATCCGTTTTGGTCTGCTTTATTACTTGTTGATTTACGCGTACTTTATCACGCACTTTGGGCGGATTATTAGTTATACATTATTCATTGCACTTTATTGTATTATTCTTTGTTCGAAATTATTTCTCACCGTCATGGAAGGTATCACTGGATACCTCTCTTTCACGTCATGTTGCTTTATTCCATTTACTTATAGTTTCGTTATTTGGGAAATTAATTGTAAATAAAACACCATAAAAAAAAATAAAACATTTATTTTCTACTCCTCTAATGGGGGTTTAAAAAATTCTACTATCAAGCTAACACTATCTCTTTTAGAAAATAAATAAATAAAGTTTCAAGTCGATAAGTTGTTAAACTTTCATAAATTTATAGAAATCCTACCTTCAAGGATGAAAGTGAGAGTAATGTTTAGCAATCTGAGAATAAATGAAATTGTGCGTATTGAAAGTATGTGTATATTAAAAGAAGTAGCAATTTGGGAATACCTGAACACGAATTAAAAACATTTTTTAAATGTTAACTCAATAAATTTAAACTATAAAACAACAGATAAATTGATACTTCAATCTTAGTGAAAAATAGCTCTTTTGAATTTAATAGTAATGTTAAAAAAAATTTTCCTTGAATTTTTTTTGTTATTTCTTGATATTTGAGATGTCTGAGTGAAAATAAAAAACTACCATAAAATTTTGGTTACAATACGTTATAAGCTAAAGTATGTGTATTGTTAATTAGAACCTATCACCTGGATGATGTTCAGAAAACATTCTCAAGAAGCTAATAGCACTAAAAAAAATCCCTTTCGGCACGTCGGAAGGCGGAGGTAAATTTCACTGATGCTAAATAGGGGATGAAAATGATTTCCACCTTAAAGTTAAGAAAAACTTCAAATTTATTCAATAAGACAATGTTTGCATGTGAAAAAAAATTTCACTTGTTAAGCATACGACAAACCCTATCTTACAATCCCAGCAATATTTTGGTCATCCCTTGTCGTAAGGGTTAGACATTTCAAATATTGTTTCAAACAAAAGTTTTAGGTAATGTTTAGAGGTCTAACGATCACTTTAAACTGATTCGGTATTGTGCTAATTAAGGGAGAAACTCTTTGTCGAAACCCCATTTTTTCCACCTCCTGGGCCAATGGTTGGCGATATCAACAAACTTTATTTAGATAAGTTTTAGGCCCTTATCCAAAGAATATTTTACTTAATAAGAAAGCTTATAGCAATATTTTGTTTTTTCGAAAAAGCTCACCATTTCCACCCCCATAGTCCAAGTTTGGCCGTTAAGGAACTCGACCGAGATTTTAGGACAAGTTATTTTTAAAGAACAATTTGAAAGTGATTGGCGCAAAATTACGGCAGTTATCGTGTCCACAAGAAAGTGAAATATATATATATATATATATATATAAGATGTATATGCAAAAACCCCAAAACCACCGTCAGCGGTTTTGGGGTCTAGGGGATGTGAAACACGAAGATATATCAAAATTTTTGAGAAAGTCGAATCGTGGTACCCATTACAATAGGTAGCTTTCTTATGCAATCTACCTAATATAACTCACCAGAGCCAGACTAAAAATCTTTAACCTCCTCAACGATAAGTCAAAAAATTGATCTCTTCTCATCTCTACAGATCGTTCTATTGGTACAGGATATTAAAGCGAATTTACTGATATGGATTAAGCTGAACAAACGTTTATCATTTACAAATATATTTTTGAAAAAGAAATGCATAATCAACATTATTACCATCCATTACCTTACATTTAGAGTATATGTTGGAAGTGGCCGCCATCTTCTTGAATACAAGCTTCAATTCTTTTTACAGCGTTTCTTGCAACTTTTTTCAAAGTTTGTGGCTGGATATTTAATACAGCTTGTTCAATATTGAATTTCAATTGTTCAAGTGATCGTGGTTTGTTGTTGTAGGCTTTTTTTTTGAGATAACCCCGTAGAAAAAAATCCGCCGCAGTCAAATCTGGAGATCTTGGTGGCCACAAGCCTCGACCGATAACACGATTACCAAAGAATTCCTCGACGAAATCAGAAGTTGAACCTGCGTAGTGCGATGTCGCACCGTCATGTTGTAGCCAGCAGTCTTCCTCTTCCAAGAGTGCAATGAACTGAAATAAAATATCCTGATATCGTTCTGCATTAATGGTGTACTCGAAAAAAATAGGACCGATTATTTTCTTCCGCGATATCGCGCACCACACGCCCAACTTCTGCGGGTGTAATTGTTTTTCGTGATAAACGTGGGAATTTTCGGCGCTCCAAATTCTACTGTTTTGGCTGTTTACGTAGCCATCCAAATGAAACCGTGCTTTATCTGTGAAAAATAACGAATCCATAACATTAATTCCCTCACGCAGAAATCGACGGAACCATTCACAATATTGTAGCCGTTTTTCTTTGTCGGGCTCAAGAAGTTGATGAACTGTTTGAATGCGATAAGGTTGTAATTGTAATTTTTTGGTCGCCCGATGTTGATTTAGACAGTTTAGACAGTTAATTTAGACAAATTAATTTCAGCAGACAAACGTCTGATCGATTTATTTGGCGAGGCGAGTAATCTGTCTTTGATTTCAGTGACTGTATCTGTATTTAACACTGACGCAAATCATTTGTGTTCCTTGTTATTAGCAGAACCAGTCTCTCTAAATTTTGCAACTAAACTTAATACTGATGTTTTGTTAGGAGCTGGTTTATCTGGGTACTTATGGGGAAACAAATCTTGCACTGCAACACTAATTTCGTACTGAAGTACGACTCAACAATGAAAACACGTTCATCTAGCGAAAACACCATCTTGTCTTTAGCAAAACACTGAACGTTATGATTGCATTGTTGTTACTATCGGTAGTGTTCTACTGCGTCGCCGCGATGTTCAGATGTTGTACGAGTCCATTTCAGTAACGAGTAGTGGAGTAAGCATGACTTTTGAAATTTCATGGATGAGTGATTGATGGGTTGCGTTTTATATGGGACACTGTATATCCTTATATCCAATAATTATAATTACGCTAATTATTCCAAAATAGACTAATCTTGACTTTATTTCCCTTTATTCTTCTTCTTACTTAAATAACTGAATCATTAATTAGTATGTAATTAATGGATATATCTTACTAATAAAACATCGGAGTCTGGATAAGATCTAAAATTCACATATGTAGCACTGTTTTATGATAAGAGTGATTTAAATAACTTCTAAGGAGTTCTTAATTTTCATAATTAAAATAAAAGAGAATTTATTGTTGTAAATTCTTTGTTTAGTAAGTTGTACCGAAAACCATAGAAAAATATTCATATTTTAATTAGAAACATAAGATAGAGGAATTTTTTTTAAAAATGTAACTTCTAATTTAAATTTAATTTATTATCAAACGATTCTCGTTATTCCTTTTTTTACTATCTCTAATTTATATTCTTTTTTGAAATTTTTATCTTTCTTTTATGTAAAAAGAAATAAAATAGTAAAGTTCGTTATATAAATTTAAACATGCATAGGCAATGTTGAAAAACACATAATACATTCTTAGGTAAGAATAATCAGCTAGTTTACTTTTTTCTTTTGATATTTATATGTAATAGTAATATAATAATATCTGAATTAATTGGAAAATATTTTATATTATTATAAATGTTTATATATGTATAAAAATATACGTAAACCTACGAGTATATTTCATTTTAAACAAAACTATTCAATTAATAGGTAATATAATAAATTATTTCATCATTTCATCAGTAATAAGTCTATCATTATAACTTGACCTATTATTTATCGAAAGACTTCAAAGATCAATAAAATAAACCGTAACAACTACACAATGGAATAGGTTTAAAGAATCAGTAAAAACTCTGTTGAAAATTATTAACTTTTCTTTAAAGCTAGTAATTATTAACTGTCCCGCATTTGAAAAAACTGAAAATAATATTTGTTGGTAAACTTATTTTAATTTAAATCAAACGTTAATGAATTATAGACGTTTGTAAACTGTTTTAAAGTTTATTTCAAGCAATTCAAAGAAAATTCTTATTCTTACTTCCTTGTACAAAGTAAAGCAAGTATTGTGATCGCGAAACATTTTGGTTTTCATATTTCAACGGAAATATCCATTTTGACAATTCCTGAACCAATTTTGACTAGTTTCGGCATGACGTCTGTACGTACGTATGTATGTATATACGTATGTACGTACGTACATATATATCTAGAGTAACTTAAAAACGATTAGCCGTAGGATGTTGAAATTTTGATTCCAATCGACTAAACCAAAAGTGTCCAAAAAAGCCCAAAATCCAAAAAAAAAAATATTGGATTTTGGGATTTTTTTAACTGCAGTAATAAGCTCTCATTGAGAGCTTTTCAACGATTTATCACAAGTTTTACTTATTTTCATCGGTTCCAGAGTTATAGCCAAATGAAATTTTAATTTATGAAATATTTTAATCTTATAAGAAGGCACATCGGTTCGGATCAGACATCATCTCCTTTTTTTTAACTTTTTTTTTAGTTTAAATTTACGATTTATTAATAATTAATTATAACAATAAAAAAAAATAAAAAATACAGAAATTATTAATGAAGTAAATTTTATGTACTTTTCATTTTAAACAAAATGTGTATATGTAATTTAATAGGCGTACAAGGAAGTAATGTGGTGTCCACATCAGATTATTTTTTATATTATTTTTATACAAGTAATACTACTAAAAATATATATTACAAAAAAAAAAGTTTCGTGAAGAGTTTGTGTTTATTTTAATTTGTAAAATTTATCCTAAAATAAAATATATTGTTTATTGAACCTAAAGCTATATGCATATTCATTCATAAGCATGACTATACGTGGTTACTCTCAACTGCTTTAATTATATTAAATACTCTAAAAGTAAACCCGAATATATTTCCATTCATTCATATTAAGAGTACATAAAAGCACTATCAACCGTAGAATCACCCTTTGATAATTAAAAATACATGAAATCTTCAAATATATCACATGATTTAACACGATTGAATAATATTAAATTTACAAACAATTTTATAATTACAAAAATATAAAATAAGATTCCACTTTTTATAAAAAATAAAAGCGACTTCAAAAACCTACACTATAAATAAAATATAATTTCTATATTCTTTATTAAATTTCGACTTTTAATCGTCTGAAGATTAATTTGATGGTCACGTAATTTATTAAAAAAGGACAATGAAAACGTAAATTAATGCCTTTCTCCTAATCCAAAGTATTACCTTATATAGCGTAAAAATATTCCAGTCTCTGGATTAGCGTGGGATTTTTTTAACGTAATAAATGAGCATTTGAATTTTCAACAAAGAAAGTATATTCCCAGATATAAACGCATAGAAATTGTACATTTTCTAATTTACATACATAGAACTACGCTAAACAGTTATTGAAATTACACAATTTCATAAATAGAATATATGTAAAAGCAGTTTACAATAAATAAATAAAACAAAAATTTGAATCATAAACACAAGATGTTTGAAAATAAATAAATATTTAGGATACTTTAAAAATACTGAGACCATGATTAATTGGTTTGTTATCAAAGAAAATATTTTTACCTTGTCACCAGGCCCATCCTATAAATCCCTAACATAGGAGTGGATAAGACAAACATTTACCTTCGAAGTGGTAGAGATAATATGAATTTTCAACATCATAGAAATAACATTTAAATAGATAAAAATTCAACAGATATCTTAGATAAATTTTAAATAAGATGATAAATCAGATACTATGCCTAAATTCTGTTTAAAGTGGTAAATTCTTCTACGATAATTAATACTTTTCCTGCTTTTCTAAAGAAAAATTTTCATCTTACGGAATTATTCGTAATGAAAGTGTATTAGAGCGTGGTGGCCAGTCCGAGTAGGGTCGAAATGGTTTTTACTCTTTTAAACATCTTTCCTCTTTCTATTTCGAATGTCTAAATCGATACTACATTGATTTTGGTTGTAAGTTATATTTATTTTATTTACACAGGAAAAAACTCTTATTTTGACTTCGCTGATTTTTTAAGTTTTATTTTTTATAAATTTAAATTTTACTAATAATTTCTGTTTACCTATTGATTATATTTATTCGGCAATGAAAACTTGCGTCTACTTTTTAGGATTATTTTTTTTTATAAAGAGTTTTAGATGTTTTTTATTAAGTTACATTTTAATTTGATAAAATATATATATATATAAAAAAGATAATATAACGCGTTTCCAGTATATTTTAAAGGGGTTTCTTAATAATTTTAAAATAAATAAAATTAACAACAGTGCCGTCTACTGCACCACTGATGAAGAAGTTACATAATATCTTCAAAAATATTATTTAAATCGACGGAATATAGATTGTAGATAAGGATTGAATAATAAAATCCAGTCGATTTATCATTTTAATTAACTTCCATTAAATATTTCTTCAAGTGAGCAATTTATAAGAAATATTGAGAATTTATTCAAAAAATTATACAAATATATATATATATATATATATATATATATGATATATGATTGATTTTATATATATATATATATATATATATATATATATATATATATATATATATGAATAAAAGTTTTAAAAATGTTTACCATATCGCGTAAAATAAAAGATGGTTAAAAAAAAATATTTTTTTCTTAACTATTTTCGAAAACGTTACAGTTTTTGTGACTTCCTGTTATCAGATATCTCTTTCATACGGGTAGGTGTATGAAAGATTTATATATATATATATATATATATATATATATATATATATATATGATTCTTTTGGATCTATTTACTAGTAAATCTTAAAATATGCGGTTAATAATTTCTTATTAAAAAATTGTAACTGACAAAAAATTAAGCAACTTTTGTAAAAATATAATTTAATAAATAAAACTAAATATATTAAACAATTTTCTTGGTTTAAAATATTTACTAAACAATTAAAGATGTATAACTTTTTGATAATTATTAAGAGTAACGATAAATAAAGTTGAAACGAGTAATTGAGATTTACACCCGATTCTTATAGAGTGCCAATAAGTTTTAGAAATTTCTAGTGTTGTTTTAACAAAAAAACCGTACGTAAAATAAAAAGAACCAACAAAACTTAAGATAAGTAAAAACAATACTCGAGATTGTAAGAATAACAAAAACCACACTTTAGCAAATGAAATATACGTACATTCGTATACCTATGTATTTTTCTTACTTAATGAGCGCACTTTATTTAGAAGGAAAGATAACAACTGGAATCGAATTTAAAAATACGTATATATCGTGAACATATTACATGTTTACTTACTGAAAATAATCGCGAAAATACTACGGTTTTTTACCTTAATTTACGATTTCTATAGGATTAGTTGAGATAGATTTTCTTCAATTTCCTAAGTTTCTCAGGAATTAATTCATTTCAGTTTCCCAACAAATTCCTTATCTATTTTTTAATCGGTATCAATTTCTTCGGTTTATAAACATTTAAAAATGTAAAATTTTACTTTTTATTTTCAATTTACCCATATTTTTTTCATAGTAATTCCAAAATTGTTTATTGATTAATCTTTTTCAAAATTTCTCAATTTTAACGCATCCTAATCACATTTTACTCCCATTATATTGTTTAATTTTCTCTTTATAATATATTTAAATATTTAAAAGTATAACTAGTCAAAAAAAAATTTGATCCTTATCCAAGAATCCCAGGTTAGAATAAGGGTTCCATTTCATTGTATATGCCTGTCATCAAACATATGTATTTGTTGAAATCGTTGTAGATACCTGATATGAGTCAAAAATCACTCCAGAAAATGAAATAAAAATGTTTAAGTATAACATTCATTTAATTCCAACCTTACCAAGAAAGTGAGGAAATAAGTGGTTTCCTGTTGCCTTCTTTACATATAAAAATATGATTTTTATAGGTCATACACACACCTTGAATACCAAGCCTACCGAAATGCAGGTGACATTCACTCTATTCACCACATACACAGGTAGTTTGATAAACACTACTACTCTCAGAAAAAGCAAATCTGATTACTTACTAATCTGGTAACTCATTAAATTTCCAGGAAAAGAAATAACATTTTTAATAATTTCAAAAAATACCTAAATTTAAAATGTCATATTAAAATTAATGTTATTTACGACATTTATCTTCTAGAGCATCAATTTAATTATTTTACTTTCTAATGGAACGTAATAACAAATGAAATTTTAATTAGCATTATTCATTAAACAAATATTAAATAAATATGTATTAAACAAGTAAGTATATATATATATATATATATATATATATATATATACATATACATACACGAGGGTAAGTCAATTATTATCTGCAATTTAGTTATATTTTTGTTTATGATGGTAGCACTGTCGTGTTGCGTAGATGACGCATACGTGGTATAATTGTAGTTATGTCTGTACAGGTTTGATGCTGCTAGGTTAGTTCCATTATCGCTGCCCTGCCGTTAACCATCGCTGCTCCGCTTTCTGTTTGCACCAAAGAAGAGCAATGTTCAGTGATCCGTTTTTTGTGGTCGGAAGGTGTATCAGGGGCCGAAATTCATCGAAGACTTTCGGTACAGTACGGGAACAGTGTGTTGCCGCAATGGAGTGTCTACGAATGACATGGCGAAACGACATGGTTTTCTTAGACAGACGAGAAACTATCGATGAAGTGGCACATCGTCTGCAAATTAGTCATGGTTCTGTCTACAACATCCACAACAGACTTGGGTTTCATAAAGTCTGTGCAAGATGGATCCCAAAACAACTCGCACAGTTGCATAAACAAACGCGCTTGGACATCTGCCAAAACCATTTGGATCGCTACAGTAACGAACGGGACATCTTTTTAGATAGAATCATCACTGGTGACGAAACATGGATCCATCATTACGAGCAGGAGAGTAAACGGTAGAGTATGGAATGAAAACTTCAACAACCAACCGTCCGCAGGAAACCTGATGCTTACGGTTTTTTGAGACTCACAAGGCCCAGTACCGGAACATTATGAGGAAAGGGGAACGACAATAAACAGTGCGCGTTACAGTGAGATGATTACTGCCAAGCTGAAGCCTGCAATTCGAACCAAACGCCGAGGACTGCTGTCGAAACGTGTTGTGTTGTTGCACGACAATGCCCGTCCACATACTGCTGCCCGCACTGTTAAAACGCTTCAGAAATTCAACTTAGAAATACTGGGTCATCCTTCGTATAGTCCTGATCTTGGCCCTTCTGACTACCACTTGTTTGGTCCACTCAAACAGGCATTAAGGAGCCATCGATTTACTTCCGACGAAACAGAGAAAGAAGTGGTACATTCCTGGCTCGCAGCTCAACCGAAAACCTTATTTTATGAGGGCATCAGGAAAGTTGTGCAACAATGGACCAAGTGCGTTGAAATACAAGGTAACTGTGTTGAAAAATGATATACATGTAAGTTTCCTATTTGTATTGCAATAAAATTTATAACTACACTGCGGATAATAATTGACTTACCCTCGTATATAAAAGTAAAAAAAAATTTTAATCCTACTCTGTTTTTTAGTAGGATAACATGTAGTTATAAACACAACAAACGAGAATGTTTGTTGTAGTAAAATAATGTATTCGCTGTGTAACAAATGTGTTAAATCATAATGTGAATCCTCACAGCGGTTTGATGAAATGGCTTGAGTGATGTACTGTCACCACCTTTTTTTTTGTAAGAATGATGGATGAAAAATACAATGACGAAAAGACAATACTAAGGTGATATAAACAAAGAAGCATGACTATCCGCTGACAAATCACCGTATGGAGTTAGAGATAAACTACAGAAGTTATCAAAAATAGAAGAAAGGGCTGTTACTGGAAGTAGGATGCAGAAGTAGAAAGAGTTGGGAGAATTGGTGAAGAAATGGAACAACATAGTAATCTGTGGTATATCACCAGATTCAAGATACTGGATAAGGAGAGGCAGAAGAAGTTGAAACAGAATAATTTGTATAACTCGTACTTTAAGGGAGGTTATTAATTGCAACCATCTTTTAGAAATCGCTTCCTTCCTAAAACGCCTCAGAGAGACATAAATAAATCAATCCGGTATGTTGACAAGTAAAATTTAAAAAATTCTAGTTACAAAATCGCATGAGTAACTCCTTACATACTCTATGATCACTGTTGATAATTGTCCTCATCTTGCTGGCGCATCATTTATAAAAGTATACAAAAAAAAACCAAAACGTTAATTCTTTTTTTTTTTGTTCTACAACCAGTATATTTACAATCGGCTCCTTAAGTGGAACCATAATTAAATTGTTTAATATGAAGCATATGATAAGGGGTTCTTAAGGAACTCCCATAATAAGCAATTCATAATAATACATCAGTAAGCAGTAATCTTAAAGTCCATTATAAGAAAATATTTCTGCCAAAAATTCATAGTACATAAAAACAAAATATTAATAAATAAATAAAAAAAACAACTAAATAAATAAATAGTCAAACCAAAGAAAAATAAAGTAAACAAGAATAATATCACTAGATTTGGCGCTGTCATTTATCAAACTGTCATGCAGTCGCCCCTAAGTCAAGCACATGCCTTCGGAGATCCCTGCTGTTATCAAGCAGATTGATTGCTAAGTGGTTGAGTCAAGTCGTAATTTTTGTGTCGTGATTTTCATGAATTTCATAATTGTTTGAAAACCATGGTGCCTCAGCTATTTCTCTCGTTACTTTGTTTTGGAAGCGTTGACGATATCTATGTTACTGTTACTTACCGTTCCCCACAATTCCGCTAATTTAAAATTGTTAAAAGTTAGAAAACGCTTACTGATTATGGATATTTTATCAATATTTTCCCCGCAAAATATTTAGTGTATTGTTTCAAAAAATATTTCTGATAATAGTTATTTATTTATAAAATTAAAAACGTAAAAAAAGTAACAGTTTTCATAAACTTCCACTCATTTTGGTGTACAGCACTCTCTCAATAATATTTCATCGTCTTATCAAGTAAACAAACAAATTTTTAGAGTTAACTCATACATTAAAAACGTACTTCACCGAATTTTAAGTTATATTTGTAGGTTAAATCGTTGCTCTAGTGAAAATTCAGAGATAAACACATATAACACAGAGGTACGGTGCATATATGGAAGCGATTACTTTATCTCTCATCGAAATAGACAACAAAAAGTAAACAAATATTTGATTTCAAAATATAAAAATTCCAGGAAAAAATGTTTGAAACAGGACTTCTCTTGAAATGAAAAATTATCTATATGTTTCAATTTTCATTTTTAATAGTACATATATAACTGCGTATTTTATTGATTACGCGATAGGAAATCACCCTTACCATTAAAAATTTGTTTTTTTTTTTCATTTTTTATTGTATCAACCTACCGATTTGAAAATATTTGCTGTTTATTCTTTTTCTTCTTCAGAGAACAGTTTTCAAACTATTATGACTTGTTAAAGTTTCATAATAGAAGGGATGCATTAATTTTTTGATTTACACTATATGGATAATGTAAAACAAAAATGAAAGAGTGATACGGCCTGCTCACTTTTACGGTTATTGCACATTTAAACCACTTAAGTACAGTGGGCACCATTCAGAGTAACATTCCCTTATAGCAATGATATTCATTAACAAAATTATACAACAATTTCTTGTGTTGAACGTAATGAAGGTGTCATTTTAGGGCTGAGTATTACTAGCATTTCAATTGATTTAGTAACCTGAAATGCAACAACGGTGTTGTTGGCTCAATGAACACAACCACTTGTCTTTAGTACCCGTCAATAAAGACTGGAAATCTAATTATATTTCTCATCTTCTCCAATGAGCCTGTTATTCTCTTATTTTTATTCTCTAGAACAGCTTTACCTACTACAGGAATGACTTTTGTCTGACATCTGATCATATAAAAACGTAACAGTTATGACTCTGTTAACATGCACTGTAACTTTGTTTAATCGATTTCATTCATTCAGATTATCCGGACAGTAACAGGATTTAAACATGTAAATTATTTATTTTTTACGTAATTTTATAAACCGGTATACTTCGTAATTACATAATCTTTTTTAAAATTAGAATTTGGTACCATGTTATACTATAGCACACGATGTGTTAAAATTTTTTTGGAATCGGAATTTTTTGTTTTTCATTATACATTAAATACTCGTACTACAGATTACAGATTAATCTGTTACATAAGTGGGTTTTCATGAAAATATAATTTATTAAAACCAAAAAATACAGTCACCAATTCTTCATTTACGTAAATATAAATTATGTAGTCCCTGTATTGTAGACTTTTCTATTCAAAACTTACTGTAAGTAAATCTGAATTACTTGTAAATACAAATAATAAAAACTATTCAAATAAGTCTTTCTAATTTACTTTTCATAATTATTACGATATTAATATTCGATATAACAGTTCTGATAGATTATTCGGTTCACAACTGGTCCCTAGCCACGATGAAAAATATTATATTGTTACACATTAATATAGGGTCAAAACAGTGATATTAAGCGTTTATAGATAAAGTCATTTAACCTACCCACTCTTTTTCCTGTTTAGCCTCCGGTAACTACCGTTTAGATAATACTTCAGAGGATGAATGAGGATGATATATGTATGAGTGTAAATGAAGTGTAGTCTTGTACATTCTCAGTTCGACCATACCTGAGATGTGTGGTTAATTGAAACCCAACCACCAAAGAACACCGGTATCCACGATCTAGTATTCAAATCCGTGTAAAAATAACTGGCTTTACTAGGACTTGAACGCTGTAACTCTCGACTTCAAAATCAGCTGATTTGGGAAGACGCGTTAAACACTAGACCAACCCGGTGGGTTCATTTAACCTACCGGGTTGGTATAGTGCTGAACGCGTCTTCGCAGATCAGCTTATTTATAAGTCGAGAGACCATATTTTATGATATATCAGGACTGTTCCAAGTACTCTGTATGTCTTAGCACAATCATAAATTTGTGTGAATTTTTTAAAATTTTACACGCTACTATTTTTTGTTAGATTAAGATAAAAGTAAATAAATAAAAAAAGAGTACAGACTGAGGCGGAAAAATTCAATTTACCATTGCTGCTTTTTTATAACTGGTTTTAATAATTTATTTCAGGTAAATTTAATTTTTGTTTTTTTTTTTAAAGACAAAATATTGAAAACTTGTCATTTCAATATTGCACCGTGTTTCATGTAGTACCTTCGGTTCACACAACTCAATCAGTTACCAGTTCAATGATCACTTTGAAGTAAACGAGCTAATTCTGAGAAAGTGAGAGGTGTTTGTTAATACAACATGGAAAGGTAAGTCAACTGGTTAACTCAATGAAGAATCCTGTGTTCCGTAATTAAGCTTATAAGTTTATCCGTCATTCTGTATGTTCAAAATTTTACATAAAATATAATAAGAATTTTTGTATATTAAGATAAAAACTTATTTGAGATTTTAAGAATAGGGAAGAAATTTTTGAATCTGTAATAAAAATTTATTCTTATACTGTAGTAAATTATGAGTAATAACCAAAAAAAAATTACAAATCAATTCTACTTTCATTTTTGAATTTTTATTTTAAAAGTAACATAGTAAGCAAAATTAAGAAAAACATTTAGAATAATGTTTTAAATTAGATGCCTGTAAGATTTTTTTTAAGCTATTTATGTAAGTACATTCTGAAGTCCAATCTATTTCTATTTTAGTTCTCAATTTTTTTCGTTCCTAAATATCTTCTTTAATTCCTTACGGCTTCTTTCCTCTTTTAAGTGTCCAATCCTTCTTCTTCTTTTTCTTCTTCGTCTTTTTTTCTTCTTCGTTTCACTTTTTCCTATACTAGTCTTCATCATTCATTCTTCATTTCTTTTTATAGAAAAATAATCTCTACAAAGCAAATAAGATATTTTAACTAAGATTTACTAACATAATTTTTATAACTAAGATATTTTTCTTTTCCTTATCTTTATCAAATTCTGATTCTATCCTAATCACAATATCTTGTAGGCTACTTTGTTGCACAGCCGTCTGCTTTATCAACTAATCTCAAATTACTTATTACCATATTTATAACAATTAATGAAAAAATAATATTTTAATGTTAAACATTGTAAGTTTAAATAATACAATCCTAAAAAATCAGTATAATATGTAACTATAATTTTTTTAAATAAAAATCTAACATGCATTATCTTAATAATATTAGAAGTAATTAGGAGGCTGACTAGAATATAATTATCTGATTTTTATTTATTTTTTTATCTGTTAACAACAGATTCCCAGGTTTCTGCATGGTACTTTCTTCAGTTTGAGATAATTCTCAAAGTTCATAGATAAACCCGTCTACAACATATTACCCAAATATCATGAATTAATTAATTGTAAATCGTTAATTCATAAACTCGAGTATTTAATAAGCTTCTAATCAAAATCCGCGTAACACAACCAAAAAACTATTGAAAGCAAGAAAATGAATGTGTCTACCTACACATGAATGATGAAATGAGATTAATGGAATCTTATATTCTCCTCCAGAAACCAGAGCTTCATTTCAACCATAAACGCACGGGAATCTGGGTATGTTTAGCAAGGATGTGACAGAAAATTACTTGAATAGCTTAGATATTTACGTAATAATGTTTTTCAAATAAATGAACTACGACAACAGCTATTATTGAGGGATACAGAAGTGTTTTACGAATGCTAGTAAAGTTTTCAATTTTTTTAGAATTATTTACTTACTATTTTAGGATCAGGTATTATAATACAGGAATTATTTACTGTTCTTTTTATTATTGTTAATGTTATATAAAAATTAATGATATCTTTTGGTGTCAACTACTTTTTTTATTTTTAGCCTACATAACTTATTGTTTGGGACATTGCTTCAAGCTGTTATTTATAGCAACCTCAAAACGACATATGTAAACACTAATCTACAGGGTATTAGAAAGCATGGACCTCTAACGTGCTCAAACACAGACCCTAAGAAAACACACGACGTAAATTAATTAGATACTATCGAGAATATGAATGAATCGTCGGGGAATGAGAATGAACTAAAACAGATTCTCATACAGATAAAGTATTGCGCTCACCCAACATGTCACGTATTACTCTTAGGGAAGTCTTACCTCTGTCCAATCAAAATTAACAATTACCGATGAATGAAACCATCGGCGGTCATAAAACCGCCGATTCCCAAAAGTCAAACAAAAGCACTCCAGCTACTTGTGTGTTGTGCCATCTGGATCACACCGCTAACTAAAAAAGGTTGTAGAGTGTATAAATAAATTCACCATTCACCAAAGAAAGGAGAAACAGAACATGAATTATGCATCAAAACCTTTAATCGTAAAGAGTGTCTGGGTACGCAAGACACTTCCTTTAATCTAGGCCATAGAAATTTCTCATCTCTCGGACAGAGAACAGCCAGGAGTTTGATTGATCATAATCGATAACCCCTTAGGTATTCATTCCTATGTTCACCGCCGGTCGTTTGCTGGGGAAGTGAAACACCCAAAACACCCATGGTGATAATATTACAACAGATAAATCTAAGAAGCTAACGACTAACATTGAATTCTTGGTGTAATAGATCAATAACCTAAAAGATCTACTTACAAAGGCGATTTCCAAGATGTGTTAATGAGGAAATATTTGAGAATAGCGACATGGAACATCAACAGCATTTTGAACCGAAAAAAGAACTGGAAACGTTGGTCTTCAGGGAACATGAATCCTTTAGATGACATCCTTGTCTCCATAACTCATTTTATAGATCACAGCTGTTTGAATACTCAAAATTACTCAGTGTACACGATTAACCATCCAGACGGTAGGGCACGTGGGGGTACTGCGATTTTGATAAAAAATGGACTAAGGCATAATCAACTACCACCGTTTTGCACCGTCTACAACCAAACAATCTCAGTTGACATTTTGAACTAGTTTGGCCTCTAAGACTATCATCAATCTACCCCTCTCGTTATGGGGTCACGTATGACATGTTTTGTGATTGCTTTGACACATTGAGTTGCCGATTCATTGCGAGCAGTGACTGAAATTTGAAACATTTTCTTTCGGGAACTCGATTAATAACTACTCGTGAAGGGCCATAAAGGAATCTTGTCGGGAAGATGCGGCTCACCGTTATAACTTGTTGACCGTTAGACCCACTAAAATTCCTGACCGGAAGTTCGACTTTTAATCAGCTTGGGAGTCTCCTCCTTTTACACTGATGAGAGGAATAACTCTCATCGACATGATTCGTGTCCAAACACTCCCATGTTCCCCTAATCTATGATTCACATTCGACCACACATCTGTTCTGTTCCTCTAACTATTAGTACTATTGTTATATGAAAGAAGAATTACCCAATCCGTTATAATAACAAGACCGACTGGGAGTCCTATCAAAGATGGTATAAGATGGGTTACCTGTGGATGTACCGTAGAAGTACGCAGATGACAACGATGATGTGACAAAATATTTTATCTCAACCTTTAAGGAAAGGGGAAGGTACTCCATTCCAGGTAAGATAATGAGGGATGAAAGGGTAGAGATTACCCTAGGAGTGTGATGTGCCTTATCACCACTAAAAGAAGAAGATGGCAAGGCTTCGCGAGATCTGAGAATAGAACAGCTCTGAACAGGAGTGCTTGCATATTAAAAAAACTAGCAGTTTCTTTAACTAGCAGTTGCTCATTTTTGGCTGACTTTAGCAGTGAAAAATGAGCGTTGAGGAATTACGTAGAAAATCTATCCCTTGTAGCAGAGGATTATTCTTTGTGGAGGGTCAAAACGAGATTTAAACAACTTTCTTTCTCATTTCCAACTTTAGGAATATCGAGTGAATAGGCTTATAGCGACAGCCAAAAGGCTGAGTTATTTTCTGCGTACTTGAGCAAGATCTTCCAGTTCATGCGATGCAGGGAGCTATGAAGAGGAAGTTACTGATTTCTTGAATAGCCGTATTCTATAGTTTATCCCTAAAACATCCTTTTCATCTGCAGAGATATCACAAGAATCAAAAAGAATAAATAATTTAAAAATCGCCCCGGGATTCGATTAAATTACTCACAAAGTGTTTACGCTGCCATCTAAATCCATATTATACGTAAGACAACTTTTTAACGCAATCTTCGAGCAACGTATTTCCCATCAAACTGGAAAATATCACAAATAACATTGGTCATGAAACCTGATAAAGATGTATCTTCCTACAAACCTATAAGCTTGTTGCCGATTATATCTAAGATGTTTGCCTATTTAGAGAGGTAAATTGTTATTTCCCACACATCAGTTTGGCTCCAGAAGTATTCAGTCAACTATTGAATAAACTCGTAGAATTATAAGTTATCATCGGGTGTCTCGGAAGAAAGTCGGAATTTTTGTACATACGCAGGCCTTTGACAATGTTTGGTTGTCTGGTCTTCTTTACAAATTGAAGTAGACCGTACCCTAACCATTCTATTTAATTACCAGTTTATTTAATAATGCGTAGCTACCTTGATGGCCCCTTTTTGGTGATGCATGCATTCAAACGCATTTTTTCTACCGTACATACACATTTTTTTTTTAAATGCTTTAATTATTTTATAAAATTTAAAAAAAAAACAAAATATTTATTCACAACCCAACTTTATTTTCAAAAATACTTAAATATTAGTCTACTTTTAGAAAAAAAATCATATAAACAAAACCAATCAACATTTATATCATCCTATGATGTTCAGAACTTTTTATTTATCTTTTTTGGAACAACTGATTTTACTCAGCTTTTTCATGAGAAATTAAAAAAAATTCTTTGTTAATGACCTTCATAATAAATGAGTTTAATCGAAAAGGATATTTTAACTGCATTTTTCTTGGAAGATCTTTTAAAATGTACAATTAAAAATTGGGAACTGAGCAAAGCGACTTCAATTGATAAAACTTCTGAAAGAAATTTCGTAGATAAAATGAACTTTAAATTTTAGCCTATACTAAATTTTTAGTTAATAATTAGAATGAGAAATATATTTACAGTTTTACATAAACTTCCCACACATTCATTACTCATACTTTTCTATGAAGAGTTATTTTTAATTGATATTCCACCTGGACTAGGATCAAATTCATGTAATTATGTTATAACATTATACAACCACACGCAAGAGTAATATTTATTATCACTAGTTTAAAATTTTCATGAACTTAACATCATTATGAATCTTTTACTTTATACTGTAGTATGTTCTTTAAATTTAATTTTTTTTTTTTCGGTTTTAACCAGTGTGTGAAAAATGCCATGCCTGACCGGGATTAATAAATTAAATTTAAATTAATTAATTTAATTTAAATTTAAATTAAATCCATTTTATGTTAACGTGTTGTTTATGCAAACTAATCGATTAATCGATAAATAACGTCAATAATTTACAACGATGTATTTAAACTTCCTATATTAATTTCGTAGGAAATAAAATACATTATACATTAAATTATTAATTTTAAATGATGATATTTATTGCTTGAAAATTTATTTTATGTACAACGTAACACTGTACGAATAAAATACTTCACGACATATTTATAAAACAAAAAACATTCGGATGAAAGAGAATAAATTTTACAATTTATTAAATAAGTTATACACCGTCACCTAAAAATCAAAAAGAATGAAATTTATGTTCATTGAAGTGGCCTCTCAGAATAAGGAAGAATGTTGCAAACCGAATCCGATTATCTAAATTATAAATTATAAAGTTAGAGAGAGTGTAGGTTACTTTTCAGCCACGCGATGTATATATATATATAAGGAGATTCTTAAGTGACATTTATTTACTATTTTCCTATTTTTATGTACTTTTAAGTCTGACTCTTTATCAAACAGATAGATTTCATAGATTCTTCTTTTTTATAGAGGAAGTTCCATTAGTATAAATATTCTTCAACATAACATAGATGAAAGAATTTTTAAATGAAGAATACCTTCTCTATATAGAGGAATCGGAGATATTTTACTTCATTTGCCGTTATCATTTCTCAGTCATACATTATTGATATAATGCCTAATATTATTCAGGTTTATAAAATAATTTTATACAATAATTCTAAAAAATTACTTAAAAACATTAAATTAAAAACGTTATCCTACATTCCTTAAAAATCCTTAGCTCACAATCTTAGCAGTCGCTTATATCGTTTCTTGCATTACGTTTTTTTTTTACCCAGAAATAGGTATGTTATTCTCACAGTTGGATCTTTTTTCATATAGGATTTTTATGAGCTTACATTTTTTACATTAAATTAATGGCAAAAAAGGAAAATAAAATAAAATTCTCTCGAAAATATTTGGAATAGTAAAAATTCGTTGTTCATTTTTAATTCGTTGAATTCGATTACTGAAATCGTCCCCAATTTAAATATTATTAATTTGTTAAGTTTTTTGTTTTTAACTTGGCAAAAAGTTTAAAAGATTAAATTAAAAGAAAAGTAATAAACAATATATTTTTTTTTACTTTACGCTTTTTCTATAAACTGTGGTTTATTTTTTAAAAAAACCTAGTTCAGAAAAAATAAGGAATGTATTTTTAAACTAATTTTTTTTCTCGATGAATATTATTTGAATTTTTTAATTATTTTTTCTACTTTATTCATTAAGTTACTATTTTCAGCACTAAGTTCTTTGCCACACACGTTTTTATGTTATAAAGATTTAACCTATTTTTGTGATTCTTTTTTTATATTAAAATTCGTTTATTTACTATCGGTTTCATGAAGGAACCATAAGTAAGTAGAATTACAATAAGTATTTGGTGAGGAATTTTCAATGAATCCCCTAAGACAATAATTCATTTGCATAAATGCATTTGTGCAGATTCACTTCATAAAAAGTACAAAAGTCCGTAAAAGCCTAACAGAAAAAAAAACAATCAAATAATATTACAAGACAAGGACAAGAAAAACAAAACAGTAACATAATTTGCTTATGAAAGTATTTAGGCTCTTCATCATGGCATAAAGAAGATGCTCATCAAGGGATGTCATCCCAGACCAAGTGATTCAGATTCCCCTAGGTCCAGCACGTGAAGTTTAGATCTCAAACTTTCAGTCGCCGGAAATCCTCACAGTTGCGTAGGAGATTCAGCCCGCAAGATAGTTCACAAGATTACCTAACCGTTGTTTATAATATGAACTGAACCTCTAGATTTCTTCACTGACATAAAGCAATTCCAGATAGTTAAGAATTTCTTCATTCAGTATAAACTTCTGCGAAGCGTCATTATTACGTCAACGTTGCTGTTGCTCATCGTACCCCATAGCTGTATGCTATACGTAAAAATAGGTTTCAGAATGACCTTGAATATTAAAAATCTGTTAAACAGAGATAAATGTGAATTCCTGCTTAGCAACCAATAAAAGCCCTTTAAACCTCACGTTTTCTCTTTCACATTTTTCTTCCATGTCAAGCGACGATCAAAGTGGAGCCCGAGTTATCGTACCGGTTAGTGGGATGAAAACGCCATCTAGATCGACTCAAGGACATTAAATTACTTAAAAAATATTATATTTTTTTATAATGTGTAGTTTTGTTCTATAATACACCAGAGAATTGATTTAAAAAATACAAAAGAATACTTCTAAATTTATAAATGTTACTGGTGATTAGATAGAAAACGTAGTGTCCCAACTTTTCCAGTTTATCCAGCGAAAATAAATAATTTCAATTTTCTTTCTCTCTTTATCTGTTCCACAACCCCCTACTGCTATATTATATATATGTGTGTATATATATATATATATACACACACACACACCAAATTTCATCCTATTCATCCTAAAAGCAAAATATAATTTTTTTTAAATTAATTTTTTTTACTCGTGTATTATTTTTCTTTTTACCTTTACGGCTTTTATTGAGATCTCTGCTTCGTCAAAATGTATGATACTATATATAAAAATTTAAATCAAAAACGTAAGTTAAAAAAAAAGTTTAATGCAGGGAGATATTTGTACCTCTTAAATCATTTCTGAAATATATTTATGTAATTATAAAAAATATATAAATTATATTTTTATATTTATAAAATGAACTACTCGGAAGAATTTTCTACCAATTTCATATATATGTATATATATCTGGACTACTTTAATTATTTTTAGTATTTCTTTAAATCCGTGTTCTAAGATATACAAAGTTATACTTGAAGTTAAACATTTCAGAAGTTTATTTCTCAACTCGTTTTCAAGAAGTGAAGTAATTTAGCCTCTGATGAAAATTCCTTGATAATTGCATTCTTGCTATTACTATCGAATCCTTATAATCCTTCTCTTTTATAATAATCCCAAGAGCTATGACAAACCTTTGCTCCATAGTTCATCGCAAATATTCTTGTAAAAATTCTATTTTGTTCTATAAATAACAGTGCTCTTTATTTGTTATATAAAATATAAATACTCGTACAAGAAATTAATAAAGAAACAAATATGTTTTCTATGTGGAAAAGTCATACAAGCCCTTTATTTCCATTAATGTAAAAACAATATAAATAATAAATTATTTTATAAAAGAAAAGTATAGATTACTCTGATGCTTTACACTATTTATCTCAGCCTTTTTATAGCTGTGATGCTTGTAAAGTGTACGCGATACATCAGAGTTTATAACTCTGAGATTAATGATTTCCACTATACAGAGTTACTCCCTAACGTGAACTGAGCAAAGGTGTCACTCGTAACGTTGAATATCATTACATTTGGCTTGGCATGTTGATATACAAAATATACATTCGGCTCAATAAAGAATAGGAAACACTTCAGTCTTCCATTTCCTTTAATATTGAATTCTTTTACTTTTGAAAATGTACTATTTTTAGAAGTGATTTATGTTTTATGTCAGGTCGCCTAAAATTACTAAATATAATATACTAAAAAAGAAACTACACATGCTGACTTATTAATCCGTTCAGTTTAATTTTTTATTTTGTACTCATAATAAACAACTTACAAATTGAAAATAAAGAAGTAAAGATTATTTTATTTATTAATATACATTTTGATAATCGTTTAAATAAAAGAAAAATATTTTGAATTTAATACATTGCGCGCACATGTGTGTGTGTGTGTGTGTGTGTGTGTGTGTGTGTGTGTGTGCGTGTGTGTGCGTGTGTGTGTGTGTGTGTGTGTGCGTGTGTGTGTGTGTGTGCGTGTGTGTGTGCGTGTGTGTATATATATATATATGTGTGTGTGTGTGTGTGTGTGTGTGTGTGTGTGTGTGTGTGTGTGTGTGTGTGTGTGTGTGTGTGTGTGTGTGTGTGTGTGTGTGTGTGTGAGGGGATAAGAAATAGACTTCATTTAAAAGTATAATTTTTAAGTGCTTTCTTAATGAATATTTTTTATCAAAATAATATTTTTTTAAATTGATGCAGCATCAATAAATGATACATATCATATTCCCTTAGCTCCCAGTAATGAGTTTGAAAGTGAAATAAGTTTTAAATCGTATAATGTCAACGAAGGAGGAAATATGAAGAAATATATAAACTCGTATGTAGAAATGGTATTATAAATTTACAAAATATCACAGATGTTAAAATAATAATACATTTAAGGTGATGTAAACGATGGATAAATTTTAACAGAAGTATGTTTCTTATTCAAGGATAAGAAACTTGTTAGTAAAGTTACACATATAATCAAGCAATCATTTGATGAAGCAGTTATAAAAATACGCATAGGTGTATTCTGTGTTAAAATTCACAAATAACTATTGATATAAAACATCGTATTATTTTAATAATCGTTTCACCATATTATATTATTCATATAGTGTGAACACATTAATTAACAATTAATTACGTATCGGAATTATGTTACAATGTACCTGGGATTTAATATTACGGGGAATTCATATAAACCGAATCCGTGCATTGGCAACATATGCAACCCGTATAACTGTACTGTTGCACATATTGCAGCCTACCTAGAAATAACAGGGGAAAGCTTCATACATCACGTAGCAACCCTAAGCTTAAACCACAACATGACAAGTCACAATCTATTAATAATGTATAGTAACACTTGGGCTATGTCATTCAAAACATAACGTCAAAACAATTTATATTCAGTGAGAACTAATTTTTAACAACTCTTTATAAAAAAAACAGATGTAATTATAAAGATAAAAAATAATCCTAACAAATAAACAAGTACTATATATTTCCGTTTAAATAACCATTATTTTTCCTAATGAATAATTCTTTAAAATAAAATAATGAAAATGAATTTTATGATGGAATTTTTTTTTTTTTTTATTTCTTTCTTTTTGAAATATAAGCAATTGTGATCAATTTTTAAACATAATAATTACAACTTCAATGTTTTTAGTTCAAATTAAGGTAGATATAGAGGAAATGTAAAAAAATATTGATCTATTCGGTATAAGTTAACGTTTTCAAAACCAGATCGTAAATAATCTTCAGCTCTTATTATTCAAAAAAGGATTATAACATAATGAAAATTAAACACATTAAAAAATAATCTACTTTATTTTTTTTTTAATTGTGAAAAACAATATTATTTATTAACCCACCTCTAGTAGTAAACTTGTTGTTAAATCAGCTGATTTCGAAGTCGAAGTTTTCAGGTCGTGGATACTAGATCGTGACTACCAGTGTTCTTTGGTGATTCATCTTTCTTTTTCCTGTTTTTGCCTCCGGTAACTACCGTTTACATAATTCTTCAGAGGAAGAATGAGGATGATATGTATGAGTGTAAATGAAGTGTAGTCTTGTACATTCTCAGTTCGACCATTTCTGATATGTGTGGTTAATTGAAACCCAACCACCAAATAACACCGGTATTCACGATCTAGTATCCAAATCCGTGTAAAAATAACTGGCCTTACTAGGACTTGAACGCTGGAACTCTAGACTTCCAAATCAGCTGATTTGGGAAGACGCGTTAACCACTAGACCAACCCGGTGGTTTCTTTGGTGATTGGGTTTCAATTAACCACACGTCTCAAAAGTATCGACCTGAGCTTGTTCAAGACTAAAAATTTACCGTACAGTTACATTACACTGACAAGTCGTTAATGAATTTAATTGTTGATGCGACTACAAAAAAAAAAAATATTTGCCAGTTATAGCCAGTTGATTAATTTTAGAAATTTAGTTCTCATTTAATTTGGCATTCAATATACCAAACAAAACGGCATAATTTTTGATTTGCAAATACTATCTTCCAAAAGGACATTAATGATGGAATTTATCCTTATATAATTGAAGATAATATTTTTATCTTTTATTATTAATTATAAATTTTTAATTATTTTATAATTTAAATCGTTTAATTATTTATTGAAATTATTAAAATCCAAAAGAATGAATCAAGGGTAAAGAAAAACCTGAGACGAACAGCAGTAAGACCTAATAAATAAGCACAGTGAGAGAAAAATTCAAGCCCTGCACCAGCTGAATCCATCCTGCTGGGGAGAACACTATAACGTGTTACACTAAATAAAACTAAATAGCATTTTTACCCAGATGGCAGCAGCAAATTAGTAATCAATGATATTATGTATATTAGCAAAAATATATGCGTCAGCAAAAATTATAGACTTTTATCCAGAATTTAAAAAATTACGTACATATTTAGAGATTCTAAACGAATTACACCCATTCTCCAAATTGTATGGTATGTGGAAGTATCAAACTGAAATAATAATCATCCTTCATAAACCCTCACTGGAGATAAGACTTCCCACAGGAGCTTAAAAATTATAAGCAGGAAAGAAAATCTTCTGGTGAAAATATGTTCAGCCTATATATATATATATATATATATATATATATATATATATATATATATATATATATATATACACATATAAATATAAAATTACCTACATATAACTCTTAGTTATGTTTTTTTGGTAAATCTTTTATTTAAACAACCAAAGTCACTGATAGCAAATAGTCTTCAATTTACCCACTTGAAGGATTAAATAAATGCGCTATCTATAAATCCTAGGAAAAATCACCAGCGTAATTTCCATCATATTATATTCTTTATAACATTTTTTTACTTACATTACTACATACCCATTTTTAGACGGATATATATTTCCGATAAAAAAAAATTAATAACGCGATTAATATCTTGCCTAAATAATGTTTTTTTTTTTTGTTTTTATTTGATGGAAACCAGTAAACAGATCCGTTTGTTTCATTAATCAATCAATATCTGTGCCTTCATCGACAAAATCGTATTCTCATTACTCATCTTTATGTACTTGAAAGATGAAATTTAATAACCTAAAGGACTCAATATAGACTATCAATTGCAATAAAATATAAAGACTGTGTTTAAGTATTACATATCAGATAGATTGATTATTCTTCCGTTTTTTCGGTATTAAATTGAAAAATGAGGAGGATTTTATTGTATATGTGTAACACATTATCTGGAAAGTGATCTTAAATGTGATACTTGTAAGTAGAAACCCTATGTTGATTACATTAATTATTTACCTTGCATATGCATTAACCTGTTTATATTTGTTTTATATTAAAAAAATATAAATTAAAAAAAAATTATATAATTTATTAAATATACAAATAATAGTATTAAGCAAAAGTAGTAATATTTCATTATATTCTAATATATTACATAGTATCCAGTTACTGCAATGGAACACTAAATAAAAAATTGGTGCCATTATACAATTATTAAATTAATCGATTTCTTATTAAGAATTTTAACAAAAATAATTTAATTATTAATAAATGTTTACTTCATAATTTCGTATTCCCGTTTCTATAACTAAGTTGACATTTAAATATAACCAAACACTTTACACGGTATAATATAATGTAATGATTCATTACGTAATGTTAACAAAGGGAATGGAGCGGTTAGTTAATTGATTACATTACATTACGTAATACTATTTGTATATAAAATCTAATTCAGATATATAATGTATCCTTTTTTAAAACTATTACCTAACTTTTCAGAGTTTAACAGGCGAAAGCAATAAAAGAAGGGTTACGCTGAACGGTAACAACATAACTATATTCGATCATTCACTCACTATTTCTCAGATATATATTGATAATAGTAGTTAAAAACTTTACTAGGCAAAAATGTCAAAAATGAAAGACAAAAAAAATCATAAGAATTGACAACACGATGTACAAAATTAAAAAAATTCAGACAAAAGACGAGGGGGATAAGGTTGAAAGTAACAATCGTAAGATGCAATCGATTATTAATTCTACGTGTAGAAAAGCGATAAAAATAGCTTGTCGCCTATAACACAGATAAAAGAAAGCAGTGATCCTATTCTCCCAGTAAAATTTATCTTCACTTAATTATTAACAATTCAAAAATAAATAATTTATGAATGTAACGAATATGTGATTATTTCTCACATAAAAAAAAAATATTCTAATAAGAGACTATTGCTTAAATTGAATAAAATTTCAAAGATTTATATATATTTAGACAAAATAAATTAGTAGATATTTAATTTAACCAAAACTGCGTAAATGCAATCTGCGCTCATCAAGTTAACTAAAACATGTAATAAAATATGAAATCTGTTTACAAAGTTAATACAATACAAACGCCATTAATTTAAAAATATATTCAAGTTTGCGCTATTACAAATAATCCACTACCAACTGAATCCATTGCAGTACAGTCATTTCAGAAATACTTGTGAAGAGTACTTTACAGTTTTTACTTCCTTGTACGAAGTAAAGGAAGTATTGTGATCGCGAAAAATTTCAGTTTTCAGATTTCAACGGAAATATCAATTTTGATCAACCCTGAATCCATTTTGACTAGTTTCGGCCTGACGTATGTACGTATGTATTTCGCGTTACTCAAAAACGATTAGCCATAGGATGTTGAAATTTTGGATTTAAGACTGTTGTAACATCTAGTTGTGCACCTTCCCTTTTGATTGCAATCTACTGGACCAAAAGTGTCCAAAAATCAAAAACAAATTGGATTTTGGACTTTCTCTTAACTGCAGTGATAAGCCCTTATTGAGAGCTTTTCAACGATATATCATTAGTGGTACTTATTTTCATTGATTCCAGAGTTAAGCCAAATGAAATTTTAATTAATAAAATATTTGGATCTTATAAGCGGAAGGCACATCGGTTCGAATCAGACTTCAAATACATTTTTTTTTTCTTTTTAATTTAAATATATTGATCTATTAATAATTATTAACCTCTGATTGTAAAAAAATTTTTACGACAAATAATAATTCAATAAAAAAAATAAAATATGAAAAAAATATCAGAAGTTATTAATGAAATAAAATTTAATCTACTTTTCATTTAAAAAAAATGTGTATATGTATTTTAATAGGCGTACAAGGAAGTCATGTGGTTTCCACATCAAATCTTTTTATCTACTGTGTTATATATTTTTATCTATTGTGCCATATAAGGTTATTGTGTGAGTAATGATAACTAGTTCACTGAGGTTCGTGTTTTAAATAGCTGAAATTCGTATTGGCATGAAGATCCATATAATTTTCAAACCATTATTAGTAAAGAAAATATGCAGATCCATTGACAAAACTGAGACAAAGATTACGACTAATCTGTATTCTTGAAATTCTCTTTGCGAAAAAAATACTTCAATCAGTATTATAATTTGTATCAATTTATAATGAGTTAGTAAATCAATAAATTAGTATCATTTAATTTTATATAAAAAAAAATTGTTTTAAATATTACACAAGTATTAAAAAATCGATTATCGATTTATTAATGTATTTAAACGTATTAGAATTAGAATTAGGCTCTATTATTGGTTCTTAAGGAAGGAATTATTTTTTTTTTTTGTAATATTTTTACAAATATCTTAAATTTTCTATAATTTTTAAGCTGATAGTAGTTTTATCAGGCACCAACTGCAATATTTCTGATGATACTTAAAAAAGTACTTCTAAATCATTAGGCTCACAAAAAAAAATAGACATATTGATGTCATCTTTAATGCAGTAATGAACATAATGTATAGTTAATATCTTAAATTTCATCCGAAAGTGAAGATTAATGCAACTTTATTTATTTGTGAGTGTATAATGGAAGCATCTCAAATAGTTATCTAAATATTGTGGTGTATTTTTAACGATATTTTTATATTTATTTGAATATATAAAGCTATTTAATTATATTAATTAAATAAATATTATCAATTAATCAGTAAAGTGCATATATAGATTCTTGGTAGTACACTAATAATTAATAAACGATATCCAAAAGGAAATAAATTAACTCGTGAGTTGTAACATCGAATATTATATATATATAATTTAGATATAATACTTTATTTATACCTTTATTAATTATTAAAGTTTAAACACGCAACACTATTAGCAAGTTTAAGTATATTTGCTTCGTCCTGTTAAGAAGAGATGTTATTAACCTGTATTTAATTATAATCATTGCCTCTTCATAATATAAGTGCACCGTCTGTCTACCTTTCGAGTGTTTCATTCTCCTATCATTCTTTCACTTTCTCTTTACTCTTCTTTATTGCTCAAAATTTCCCTTTTTCTGCAATCTTCAATTCACTCCCTTTCTCTTATTCTACCTGCATTTAAAACAACAAACCGTGATGGAGTTTGCTTCATTAGTCGGCCTATTCATCTGAGACGTGTTTTGTGATTACCCGGCCAGTTCGGGTCCCCCTTCGATCTTTTCTAACTCATCCGTCTTACTCTTTATATCTCCCTGTTCTCAATTAGTATGAACCTTGCATTTTACAGAATATACTCATCCCCGTTTCTATTTTAACCCTTCACAGCCGGTACTTTCCGTTCCCCATCCACTGCTATACTACCTTCTTTAGCTGTGAAGGTAATCTGCTTCGGAATGAACCTACAAATTTCCATTTCCAGTCTTCTTTTTCTATTTTGTTAAAGTAAAAGTAAAAAGACTTTTCTTTTTTATAATAACGTAGTTAATTATAGAATATTTTACTCGGATAGAGAAGAGAATATCTTTAATAAAAATTATATAATATTTTGCTCTGATAATTAATTAAAGCAGTATTCCTTTTTATATAAAAGAAAACTTTTATTAATCAAATTATTCTATAAACAGTTTCCTAATAATGTGTTTCTAAACAAATTTTAATATAAATTAATGCATTAATTTGTATATATGTTATAAATAATAATAATAATAATAATAAACCAAAGACTAATCTGCAAATAATTAATTAAATTAATTTTATAATTAATTACGGTTGATGTAAATCAAAAACCGTAATAGCAGAGAATAGAATATTATTATATATATTCATTCTTAACCGATGAATAATGTGGTTGTAAATTATGGTTTCATAACCTTATGTTTCCATAACCTTTAATAGTTTTGACGTAAAAAAAACAAGTATGTTGTGAATTAGGATATCCATTATTAAAAATAACTAACATGTATTACAAGTTTATTAGGAAAATTTTCAGTGGACTGGTTTCCATTTGCTATCTTCATTAAACTTAATATTATCACATTATTCATTGAAAACCAGGTGATATTCAGTACTACAAGTGATATTTTCACTCTTCAAGAACTCTTAAAAAAGTAAACCGTATTGGTGGATCATGTATTTTAATTGCATTAAATAGATTGTCACAACAACAAAAATTTGAAATATGCAACCTGAAATATACATTTAAATAACAAATTAATTTATGTTGAAAAAGAATATGGTATATACATTAGTTCAAATCAACAGAGAAAATTATATTTTGTGAAGTTAAGCTGTATTGTTTTCAAACATGTCAGTTGGTGATACAAATGGGAACAATGGATCTGATCATGGTAGTTAGTACTGTCTGTTACTTAACATGGTGTATTAATATACTACCATTTATGAAATATGTTTTACTCGTATTAACCGCATAAAGGCAGAAAAAGAAAAAAATGATGAACCATTTTGGAAAAATTGTCCAGCCCTAAATTAACCCAAGTTAATGTTACGGAATATAATTTTTTAGATTTAATTCTCTAAGCATTTGGCATCATTTGCATTAATACAATTGTATAAATTAAATTTCCACTTACTAACAAATTAAAAGGTGTAAATTGTTCGGGTAAGTCTTATTAGACTTTTCATAGGTAACTGGTTTTGAATAAAGTTAATGCTCTTTCCGATGGATTTTGCTTAATGGTTCATGGTATTTAGCTCCTCGAAAAATGTTCTATCTGGTTTCTTTTACCCTTTTTAACGATATTGTGATTAAAGGCTCTTCAGAAGTCTTCTTTCTTATTTTATTCTTATTACTACCATAATCACTGACATATTCAGCAATAAATTTAAAAGGAAACCTTACATTATCTTTGAATAAAATCAAATTCCAAAACCTTTTGTGGTCAGTTTTTTTTATTTTTTATTTTTTTATTGAGCAGTGTCAGGTTTGTACCAGCATATATAATCAAGCAAAAGACTAAGATAACCCATTTTATTTAGTTTTATTCTAATATAGAATATCCTATTTCTACATTAATATAAGATTTCATTCATGATACCAAAAAGGAAAATTCAGAAAATAGAAGAAAGCGCATAATTAAGATTATTTTACTAGTTAAATTTAAATAAAACGATAAATTTCCTTTAAAAAATGTCAAAAAATTTAATTTTAAATGATTGTTAATTACGATATATATATAAATTTATGTTCTGTTTTTAAGCTGATATTTTTCTTCATTATGCTTGGAGTATAGTTAATTTTCATCTGAAAATCTCTAGTTTAATAAAAAACTGGATACGCAACATTTAACGTCGCCCGTAAATTTTAAACCGTGAGTAATTTTAATAATAAATCTTGAGTAATACAATGAATTATCTAGGCTTATAGTCCAAAACGAGTTGCCTCGTTTAATTTCCATTAGTATCAAGGTATAAACTATAAGCTATACAACATGTATCTACACTCACTCAGCCTATCACCTTGAAGCTGCCTGATCTTATATCCCTCTTACTTTAATGTAAAGAGAACATGAATCTATCGACGTAAATATTGTTTCTATGGAAACAACCAACTTAACTGTCACTCATATTACGTACTAAATCAAGCAAGCAAGCTTTATGTAAGCTTAACTGTTAGACGACTGATAATTATATTTATCGAACCGTTTTAGAATTCTACGAATTTTTGTACTTTGTATATATTATAGAAAATCTAATAATAGCATTTATTCATAATAGGATTATTTCGATATTTATTTCTTTTACTCATAGGAAAAGTCTCTAAAATTAGCAAAAATTTTACCTTCATTTTTTTCATGTAGCTGCACTTCTATTACTAAAAAATAGGATAGGATTTCATAAATATTCCCTCCTCAAATACATATTTAAAAAAAAAATTAAAAATGACTATAAAATTCTATATATATATATATTCTAGCATCCCCGCTGCGACTTCACGCATGCTATATGATTATTTGCGTCTCCCGTCGCAATTAGGAGATGTTTAGTCGTTCTGGACTTGCTTCACTCATCCTTCCCATTTAACCAGGAAGATTGCTCCCTAGACGGCTCTGTGTTCATTAAACTGACACTAATGATAATAATAAATAAAAATTAAATCCTGTTCAGTTTATTATAAAAACTATCACTGTTTTGTAATTTCTTCAGAGCAACAGTTAAGGCAATATTGGATCTACAAATTGGTTTTTTAGATTTCCGTCGCGGTTTAGCACGTGAAATACATATTCATAATTACAAACATAAATTCACAGTGATACCAAATGCCATCGATTCAATCGATGCCATCGATTCAAACATCGATTCAATAGCGGTAGCATAAAATGACAAAAAAGTAAAAACAATGTGTTTTACTCCTAAATATATTTTAATTCAAAAAGCCCGGTTTTGTAGACATTTATCTAAAGAGTAATTTCAAGACCAGTCAAGTAAACATCTCTTTTATTATAGTCGGAAATAGGGGAAAATTACCGATCATTTTTCGAAATATTTTACCTTTCTTCACCCCTTTTAAGATCTCGAATTTCAAAAATCTAGATATTGTTTTTTTAATTATTCAAATGAGGAATACACACACCAAAAATCAGTTTGATATTTACATTTGTGACTGAGAAATTCAAAAAATTGTAAATTCTTTTTTTCCTCCATTTTAACAAATGAAACTCGTAATTTTAAAATCTATTTCTTAGCGTGAACTTACACGGTAAGAAGAACGTTTATACTAATATTTATCAATTTATCTTAAGTAATTGTTGCTGGGCATTGATTACATAAATCATTCACGACATGTTCTTTTATACATGTCTTTTATACATGTTTTTTTGTGTGTGTTTTTATTTCTAAATTTTACTTAAACGATTTATCTACTATCTATTCATTCAGTAAATTTGTAGATAAATATGTTTAAATGATATGATTAACTTAAGAGAAGGCTAACACTCAGCAATGTTACTCTAACACAACTTTTTTTCTTTTTTCCTGATTAGCCTCCGGTAACTACCGTTTAGATAATTCTTCAGAGGATGATATGTATGAGTGTAAATGAAGTGTAGTCTTGTACATTCTCAGTTCGACCGTTCCTGAGATGTGTGGTTAATTGAAACCCAACCACCAAAGAACACCGGTATCCACGATCTAGTATTCAAATCCATGTAAAAATTTACTAGGCTTATTTATGTAGGCTTTCCTAGGACTTGAACGCTGTAACTCTCGACTTCCAAATCAGCTGATTTCGGAGTTAACCACTAGACCAACCCAGTGGGTTTACTCTAACGCAACTGAAGAAATTAGTGTTAACTTAAATAGATGAAAAAGAGGATAGTGGAATAAAAATTTAGTTTGTAATATGTTTTTACTATCTCATCGTTTTAAATAAATTTAAGAGTTTTAGAATGCCAAATCATTGTTACATATATATATATATATATATATATATATATATATATATACATGGATTGTTTTTTTTTTTTACATAAATTTATTTTTAAATCATCTCTCTATGATCGCAAAACGGTATTGATGACATATAGAATTTTCAGTTGATTAACTACCGTCTAGATGTTATATATACCAAGACGCATTAGTTATAGTATGTAAAAAATATTTTTATTAGCTGAAATAAACATTGTCATTATGGGCCTCAGTTTGTTGATACCAATAAACCAGAAAAGAATTCTGAATAGAAATTTTGGAAAATATTTGTAAAAATCTTTCTTTTTTTTTTTTAGTACTTTTCCTCTGAAATTCTTTGCTGATTTGCATTCAAACAATAAAATCACATTAAAAATTTATTTCCTATCAAGCAAAATTATTTTATAAAGCAAATTGAGTTCCCTCTCAAAATTAAAAAAAAAATCCTGGCAAATTTAATTCAATTTTTTTTAAACTCTATCTCGTACGTATAAATTAGGAAAAATGTTTTGTACAGGAGAAAATGAATCTTTTAAATTATGAATAATACTCTTTTTTGTAATTACGAGTACTTTATAAGTTAAAATATGTATTTTTTTATAAAAGTTGTTTTCGGACTTTATTCTTATCAATTTTTACCCTGCAACGAATATTTTTCTAAAATACACCCTCTGTAAATATACTGTAATAAAAATGTTTCTGCCGCAAAGAGGCATATTTAAAACTCCAAAATGTATTCGTTTTTGTATTTCTGTATTTCGTACAGAAATTTTAACAAATTTAATTCCCTGACATATTTATCTTATCAATTTTGTTTTTAAGTAAATCCAAATAATATTTTTTAGAAGTAAGATTTTACGATAAGAAAGAAAAATCTCTTTCTAAATATTTTTAGGTTATAAATATTGTGAAAAAAATACTTTTTTTACTGAAAGATAACGAAATATAGAACATTTTTAAAAATAAGATACTTAAAATTACCCCATCAATTTATAAATTTTTGAATTTATAAGATTTTATAAACTGTTACTGTACTTGTAACGTTTCAAACAACAGATATGATTTTCAATGTACCACCAAGGTGGTAAAATTTGACAATCGTTATCCAGTTGGAAGATTATACACTACTATCTTGAGTTTTATTTAATTCGAATTGTTCAAAGCAATCTGTAAGAACAGTTTTTTTCTCTAAATGACCCATTATCAAAGTAGAAAAATTTTATAAATCGTACAATGTAAGAGAGTTGGGTGTCAATAAATATCTCTAAAATATGAATTTTATAATATTTATGAATTTTGTACTTCTTCAGTCAATCAACTTGCAATTTAAATTCATCAATATTTTCTATATTAGTTAATGTTATCAGAGTGGACATGGTCAACTTTATCAGAGATGAAAGGGACAAATTTTTTAACTATTATATTATAACCTTCAGAACAAATCATTCAATTTGAAGGGTTTGGATATGATTTATGATATAATTTCTATATTATTTTTTTTACGTTAAAAACATTAAGTAAAAATAATAAAAGCATCAGTAATAAAGACATTGTAATTCTCGGTACTAAAGTACTTGTATTATCATATAGGAAAATAAAATCACAACGGCACTTATAATTTTAAACTTTTCGTTGGAAAAAAAATGGTTTTATTCAATGGAATGCACAACTACATAGTTGACAGTTTATTAATAAATTTAAATATACAAAATAAAATTAAAATACAAAAATTTGAAATGTAGAGGAAAAACTAAATAAGAAGTATTAATTAAACTTTACCTTCAAAAGTAATATTTTTGAGATGTTTAAAATTTTTGATTTAAGAAGAGTAATTTAATAGAATATTAAAAAAATTCTTCAAATTTTATAAAAATTTTCTTCTTAAACTTTTATAGCCAGAAGCAAAAAATGCCTTATCGTTCATGAATATATGCATCTGGACATTACGGCATCAATACTGCCAACATAAACAATTATAAAAATAATTTTAGTTACACCGTAATCATCTTACAGTAAATATAATAGTTATTTTCAGCAAATGCACAGGATATTGTAAGAAGGTATTCAAATCGGTAATATAATACATATAATTACAGATAAATGATCGTATTATTTTTTATTTTTTTCATCATCCTGTTTGGTAGAATAAAAGAGGTTTTTAAAAAAAAAATGAAAGAAGAAACAAAAACAAGGTGAAAGGATATTATATATATGGTACGAGTTGTACCATGCTTAACGAGCTGCTGCAGCCGGGCGTGACAATGTTTCACCGGATGCAGACTCGCCCCGCACTATGTTGTTAAGTACTGGACGACGAGGTACTACATCTGTCTGAAGAAATAAGACGGAACAAAAGTACAAAAGTAAGCAGTACAGTCTAGCTAACAGCTTATTGTCTGAAAAAAAAGAAATTCTTACACCCACACACCTATATAAACACAATTTAACAACCTACACGTTACTGAAAAGAACTCGTCATTGTTTTTAATTATAAGTAGTTAATTATTTTTGTACGAATAAATAATTAAAAATAAATTTTAAGTATATAGTGTACCTTTAAGTTTTTTCAAAGGAGTTTCATTATAAGTATTAGAAAATGTATTATGCATGTTTGTATATTTTTTACTTTTAACTTATATAAAATACTAATAAATTTTTAATTAATTATTTGTACAAGACATACTAACTGCAAAGTTATTTGCATGCGATTTTATCTCATATGATTTTATTGAATTTACCCGAGTTGTTAACTACCACAACTAACAACATAAAACACAACAATGTTTTAATTATAAATATTTCAGTCTAACCTCAAGTCCTGAGAGACACACTCTTATATATACGATATATATATATATATATATATATATATGCATCCTTATTTTCCATTCTTAATAACGTAGTTCACTAAAGAAGTGGTTTAATTTTAAAAAAAAAGAAAAGACAACGCTACAGAGTTTTATAAAAATATGGTGAGCCCGCGCGCGCGCGCGCGCGCGTGTGTGTGTGTGTGTGTGTGTGTGTGTATGAGTGTGTGCAAAGTATTCATTAGAGATTACAATAAATACTTTTCAAAATCAGCAGTATATTTTAGAAATAAATGTTAAAACTTCAGATAATTCATTTTTTTCTAAGAGACGGGACAAAACCTTAAAAGGTACTAAATACCCACTAATGACAAAAAATATTCTTATATCTAACTTTTATAGGTAGATCGTATTGTTTTATATTTTATTTTATTTTTATTTTTTGTTATGAAAGAGTTATATTTTATCTATCAGCAGTTATGACCATTAGCCCAGAAAATAATTAGCCTATTGTTAAAACTGATTTAATTTTTTTATGAATTTAGACATAATTATTTAAATTATGCCTTTCCATTATTCAATTCACATAAAAAAACCAACGTTTCTAAATACAAAATGAAAGTAGAAATATATATTCAATCCCAAAAATCTAACAGAAGGACGATAAAGGGTTATTACTTAGTAGTTGAAAAACAAACCATAAAAAAATTTTTTATTATTTTATTGCCTTGCTATCTATTTTATCTAGCTATTTTGGTGAAACACATAACTCCCAACATAAAACCTAAATCGCAAAGACTTAAATAATGAAGTTCTTACAAAGGTATAATGTTTAAAGTATTTGGGTACTGTGTTAACGGTAGACGGGAATATAAATAAACAGAAATAAGTAAAAGATCAGGAGTGAATGAAATTTTTACCAGAAAAAAAAGCACTTGTATGATATAATGAAGTAACAAGGGAAAAATTTCTTACGGGAAATGTTCTTTATGCTAATTCTGCTATATGATTCAGAGAAAAGCATTTTTAAAAAATAGGATAAACAAGATAACCCCGTCTTTCTTGTTACATTGTATTAGTATATCATCTCATAATTATGTAAAGTGTGTCGGATAGAATAGGAAGAACAGGATTAAGATGTTGAACAACATTAAAAATGTTCAGCTGAGAGACAAGTAGGAAAAAACCAAAAGGTAGACCGAGGAAAAGAGAGGTAGATAAAGTTAAGGAGAATTATATAAGAAAAACTGAGAAGGAATAGTATAAAAATAGAAATTCTTTTTCTATGTTTCAGCGCCTGGGTCAAGATACTTGATAAGAGGAGGAAGAAGTTGAAGGAATGTATAGTTATGGAGGATTTTTTGCTCATAGAATTTTATGAATCATTTTCCTTAGGGGTTTTAATTTTGAGATAATAGAACTGCAGAACAGGAAGAAAGGACTTTATCATAGTCTTTTATTAAATTTTATTACAGCGTTTTCATTTATTTTACAGGCTTTTTATTAAACATAAAATAGTTGTATGACACCTCTACAACATTTGTAAAGATGTCATACAATAGATGACATCTTTGATAACACACGGGTACAACAGATGATATACTTACTCAGAAACCTAAATGTATCATTTTACAACAAAAAAAAAATAAAATACTTATATAGCCATTTTTATAAAATAAAAAGAAATGTCATCAGAAAATCGAAATGCGATGCGTTTTTGTGTCATTAATCATTTGATTGCTTTGATGTAATCACAACTCCTTTCTGTTGAAAACTAAAAGGAGTTCACTCACATTTTTTTCTCATTCTATTTTTCAAATTATTTTCTTTATGTATTTTAGTATTTATTACCCTCTTTAGTTATTGTCTTTTGCACCCTTTAATCCATTACTAAATTAACTGTCCGTGGGTACTTTATATATGACCCATCTAGTTCTTTTAATAAACGTTTCCCACAGGTTTTTTTCCACTTTTTTCCACAAATGTGTGTGTGAGTGTGAATTTTTTTATTAAAAATCGTTTTATTTTATTTGTGTTATAAAAATACCTACATCTGGAAAAAATATTATCTTGACACGATTACTGAAGAGGTAAATACTTTTTTTACTCTTCGACATCCACGAAATAAATGCCGAAATAAATTAATGAAATTAACTTATGTCGAAATAACTTATGATTGTAAAAGTTCATAATTAAAAAATCCATACTTTAATACTATTATTATTATTTTAACTACATATTTAGCAAGACTTTTTTGTAGAAGTTATACTCGTGTAGATCGGAATTTTATATACTAAAACAAAAGAAGTGAAAAAATTATGTCTTACCCACGGTTTTTTTGCAAATATAATGAGATTTTTTTATGTCTAAATCAGTTTCAATTAAGATAATATTAAATAAAACCTCTGTAATTTTTTATACTTGCATTTTTTTTTATAACTCCAACATTTAAAAAATTAAAGAAATACAAAATCAGGTACCTTTTTCTAATAGTAAATTTCTCATCTTCATGTATTCTGTATTTCCTTCGGTCAACACTTTTTAATATTTTTCATAAATCATATGTAATTACAACCCCTCTGTAAGTTACATTTCTACTATATATTCACCTACCTTTGTAGTTAATAATTATAATCCTTTCTACCATACCATGGCGGTTTGGTAAAAATTCCGTTTTCCTCCTAAGGTCCCGGATTTGAATCCCGATATGATATGTTATTTTTCATACACCACAAAATTTTCATTCATACTCATACGGACAAGCTTCAAGCTAAAGGAGAGAAGTATAAAAAAAATAGAAATTTGTCCCATCAATAACGCCTCATAATTTAGTATTTCTTAAAACTCGTGTTTGGTTTCAGGAAAAAGAACATCATCAGCAAATCTTAACATTTTAAACTTTTATTGTAGAATTTTTATTCCGTTCAGAACTCAAACATTCCTTTCAAATCTTTTATACAAGTTGAAACCCAACACAGATAGACTACATCCCTATCGCACTCCTGTCCTTATTGAAGCTTACCTTCTTGAGTTTATTCTAATCGCATCTAACCGAAGTTTTTTACAATATATTTATATAATAGTTCGTCTACATTTATATATTTCAGCCGTAAATTCCTTCAAATAATAAATATTTTATTTCATTCCATTTTATAAAATATTTTCTCAAGCTCTATTGATTCCAAGCAGGAATCTTCAGTAGGATTTTCTTCATCTTCCTTTCAAAGATTAATCTGAGATTTAAGAATATTTTTCTTAAACCCCTTTTTGGGTTTAAGGAAAGCTCCTTTTTCCTTAATATTTTCAGGAATATGAAAATATTAAGCACTCATCCTACACCCAAATAAAATAAAAAAACAAAACACATATAAACACTAATCGAAAGAAAATTATAAAGTGATATAAATAAAGTACAATATATAAATAAAATAAAGTGATATAAATAAAAAGAAATTAATATTTAAAACTCCTCAGAGAGAAAGATGGGGCTCAGGTGAATCGCTTAAAACAGGATATAATATCATTTTCTAATCTTAGATTATCTAATCTAAGGTTAAGGTTAATCTAAGGTTCTAATCTTAGGTTATCTTTTGTAATTTTAGAATCTCCCCTGACAATTAACATCAAGTTCTTCAGGTAAATTTATTTGGAGCAATCATGAGAAAAAGGTAATTTTATGTTGTTTTTAGTAAATTAATTAAAAACTAATTATTTTTCAAATTAAATAACATACCTTTTCAAATTATATTTAATTTGGTAATTAATCATATTTATTTTTTTCAGATTAAATTAACTATTTATCACCTTTTAAATAATACATTACCAAGCTTTAAAACTTTTTGAAGATTAAAAAAAAAAATTACAATTAATACATGACAAAAAACCGAACTTCATTAATAATTAAATACAATTAAAAAATTATACTAAGGGATTATAAGCGTAATAATATTACGTCTAATTTTTTTTCATAATTAGTTTTTTTTAAAAATAAAACCTTAAAGTGGAACCCATTTCAATTGTCAACAAAAGTTTGCATTTAACACATGATTTAATAATCTCCGTGGCGAAGCAATAACGTCTCGGCCTTTCATCCGGAGGTCCCAGGTTTAAATCCCGGTTAGACATGTCATTTTTCATACGCTACAAAATTCTATTTTCATATGCGCATGCAAAATCTTCAAGCTTACGCGGCGATAAAAAAGAAAATAATAATCATTACAAAGTTAAGAATACTAATATTATATAATTTTTTAAATATTTATTATTGTGTCCTATTCATAACACTGTTAAAAATAATTCATCAAATATGAGAAAAAAAATGATTTATCTATTATAAATACCTGAAAAGATTGTTAAAAAGCAGCTGTTTTATTGACTGACAACGGTCATGTCATGGAAGACAATATACTATGCTAAAATATGATATAATTTCTGAACGGTTCTCTAGGGATATTAAACATTAGCATTAATAATTCTATTTAAAACATTTAAAATTAGAGAAAAATCAAATTAATAGTTTTTCCAAATATGTCTGGAAAGTATTAAGTAATAGAAAACTGAAATACTTTATTTACACGCGTTTAGTTTTTTTGTTAAAACACTTCCAATTTATATATATGTGTGCAGGTATTGTTATTTTACTCATCGTAAAGGTAAGACGTATTTTACAAAAGTTATGAAATACGTAAGCATACAAAAGTTGTACAACTTACTCGTTATAATAATATTTTACAAGGTTGATAGGTGTAATCTATCATCCGAAAATGTCAACCGACTTATACGTACATTCAATATTAGAGTGTCATGAAAATATGTCAAGATGAAACTAGATAGACGAATACTTTTCACTGGTAAAATTTCACATCCTAAGGGAAATTGTATATAGATCACAAAATGTAAGTAGAAGAATACTTTTCTGCAAGAAAACTGATTAAATATTAAAATTATAATAACATTAATGTGCTTTAAACTAATAAATATTTGATAAATATTACAACGCATTCATTATTCTTTTAGCTTTTACGCTAATCATTAAATAAATTTTTAAATTCTGGCTTTGATATAGCTTGAATTTCCCGCAGCATTTATATGCAACGTAAAATTTAATTTTTCCCGTCCAATAAGTAAAAAATTATTTTAACTTGGGAAGGTTAGTTGTTTATTTAGAACTTATTCTCTTATAAAAAAAAATAAAATAAACAGTATTCAAAACTAATTTCTTAAAATCATTCGATCCTGGAGAATAATTTTTTTTCTTTCGACTGTAGAAACAGAATAGAGATGTAACGGTTCAGTATGTCCCGTCAACCGTAGTTCACTCTTTGACTGACATCATATTTTCTGCATTTTTCAAATGATAGTTCCACTAAATTCAGTTATGACAGATTAGAAAGCGCATATTAAGTTTAGAGTAGATTCAAACGTACGCTTATATTCACTCTCCTTTATTTATCAAATAATTTAGTTAAAAATACCTCGAATGAAAATAGTTTGGATTATTTGAACAAAATACTACTTTCTTTTTATTTAGTGGGTCCTACGCTCTTCATAAAATGCTAAACCTATTAATCGATGGATGATGACTTACTTGAGGATCCGTATTTAAGAATTTTAAAATGAAAACAATATGTGTTTTTGTTATTTTTACTTGTTTTATTAAAACATTACAGCTGTTTCGTACACAGTACCTTATACTATTATATCGGTACTAGTACAGTATTGTGCAGTATGTACTGTACGTAACATCGGAGGAAGATACTGTGTGTCGATACAGCTGTTAAGTTTAAATAAAACTAGTGAAAAATCAAAAAACAAATATTGTTTTCATTTTTCAATCGCTAAAATTATTCTCATCCTAATAATCCCTTATTCTAGAAAACTCTTTTATTAAGAAAAATAAAATTTTCAAGTCGAAATTATAAATTTCAAATTATAGAGATTTACAGTTATTACATTTACCTCTTTCAACATGAAGCGATATTCTTCTCAGTAATACCCATTTTAATTTAGCCAGTTAGATCAGTAATTTTTTTCCCTTTCTTTAACCACGTACTAACTTTATATTTTCTATTTGCAGCATCGCATCTTTACCTCGTTATCCCCTCGTATGCATCCCTTTTCTTTCTCTCTTTATTCTCTAAATATTAAAGTTACTCATCGTTACCATCAGCAAGAACAAATGATTATTTATATAAAATAAAATAATAATTTGTTAAGATTAACTTTAGTACGAATAATCTTTACAATAATTTAAATTCAGTAATCCATTCCAAGATATCAAAACTCCATTGGAAGTCAAAACTTCCACAAGATTTCGTGATAATGTTAATTATTAATTAAAATTATTACAAAATCACCTCGACTTAAAACGTTCTATTGGAGGACTTTTACATAAGGAACTAGATTGAGAATTTTTACGTAATGGCGATTTTGAAATGAATTTTTTATTTTTTAAATATTTCTCAATAAAGTCTTAACAAGGGTATAAATAAGATTCTAACCAGTTCCAAGCTATCTTCTCCCAAATTCCTACTACATTTTTGTCTATCATCCAATTTTCCAGAGATAAAAGAATTTCTATGCGTAAAACAACGTACCCAAAATAGGTTTATTGTACATTACACATACCGTTCTGCGATTAAAACCAAATCAGAAGCCAAACCATAGACCAAAGCTAATATAATTACTGTAACTATAATTACTATAAGGAACTTATATTTTAACTTTATAAATGTTATAATTTATTTTACAAACTTACATTTTTATTTTCAAAGAGCCGTTCAATATTTCATAAGTTGCATAGAACCAAATCAAAACTGACAATTTAAATTTGTAGGTTGATTGTTATTGAATGCACGTGTATAAATATATCATTAAAATTCATGAAATATCATGTAAAATACTCATTTCAATACTGCACCTTACAAATTTGCACAATGTATATATTTTAATTACACTTTAAAACGTTATTTCAATAAATAATAATATAATATTCTCAATAAGCGCGCAATTCTCGGACTCGGCAATGCTTCGCTATCGTTAGATTTGAGTATACATACAGATTAAATAAACATAATTGAAAGTTTGTTTAAACATTAAAAAACTGAACATTACGAACTTCACAAAATTTAACCTTTCACTTTATAAAAGTCAGAATGTAAATAAATCCAAATGGCAAATCAACAGCACTACCTATCGGATTTAATTCACACCACTTTCTAATCACAGTATTCGGTGGAAAATAATTTTTTAACGAAAAGTGTTGTGGCTGCAAAATCATTACAATTAATACTGAACCTTAAGAAACTTACAAAACAACACGGAACCTTATAAAATTTCACCTTTAACTTTATACAATTCAGAATGTAAATAAATCCAATTGTCAGAACAGCACTACCTATCGGATTTAATTCAAACTATTCTCTAAATACGAATTTTAATGTAAGAACAACACTAAGGTACGACGAAAGTAACTGATATGCGAAAAACAACAAAATAAAAAAAAATCCTAGAATCCGATCGCAGCACCAACTACCGGGTTTGACTGATAAACCAAAAATTAAAAAAAAAACACTTCAAAAACGCGATCGCAGCTCTGCCTACCGAACCGAATTGTGAACCTTAACCATCCCAAGATCAACAACATATAAATAAATTAAAAAAACATTTTCACTTCTAAACTGTACCTTACAAATTTGCACAATGTATATTTTTTAATTACACTTTAAAACGTTATTTCAATAAATAATAATATAATATTTCTCAATACGCGCACAATTCTAAACGCGATCGCAGTGCTGCCTACTTGTTACTTAATCAATTGTGATTTTGTTTACACTGGCAACGGCCATACGGGCTCTTTGTGATTGGTCGTTGTGTTTGACAGCGGCCATCTTGCATTGATCTGATTGGTTTTCCTTTGTTTACATTTCCATCTGATTTATTAGCCTCTTACTTATTAAAAAACTGTTTTCTCCCGATTTTTTGTAACACAATAATAACACAAAATTACGTAATATTTTTCTCAATTTGATCGCAGCACCAACTGTCGGGACAAACTAAAATTAAAATAGAATATTATTGAATATTCGATGCCGAGATGGTAGTGCAGTCTGCCGGATCCAATGTAAAACATTCCAAAATCAACAACTACTTATAAATAAAAAATGAATTAAAAAAACATTTTCCAGTGGACCAAATTGTGAATCTAAATCATTCTCGAACCCCCTTGAACACACACAAAAAATTTCATCAAACTCAGTCCAGCCGTTTAGGAGGAGTTCACTTTCAAACACACGCACACAAGAAATATATATATAAAGATATAAATTGAAACTCTTAACATTAAAACTAAATGCGTGTAAATAAACTATTTCAGTTTTCTACTGCTTAATACTTTTCAGATATACTTGGAAAAACTACTGATTTGATTTTTCTCTAATTTTAATTGTTTTAAATAGAATTATTAATGTTAAGATTTAATCCGCAGAGAGAGAGAACCATTGAGAAATTATTTCATATTTTAGCATGACATGACCGTTGTTCATCAATAAACCAGCCGGTTATTAATAATCTTTTGAGGTTTTGAGATTGATATATACATATATATACAGATATATATATATATATATATAATCAACCGAATTATATTTTGTGTATTTAAAAATCACAAAAATCGAAGAGGAAGTATTTTTCACTGTAAATTTCTCTGTTTTAGACCAGCAAATTCAGAAAAGGAAATAGCTGTGGAAGATATAAACGAATTAGATAATTAATAATAATTATATAATTAATCGACTCGAAAATGATATTGAGCATAAGTAATCGGGGTTGAGTCCCCTTAGTTTCGTAGGTTTGGTATTTTTTAATTATAAATCCTACCATCTGGTTTTATACATAACAATATGTATTTCTTGATGTATATTTATATATTAATCGGTTAAAATAAATCTAAGAAGTTTTAAAAGTTACAATTATTACTTACTAAAATGCTTCAATGGAAATTTGTGATTATTATTAATCCTAAGTACATTACATCGATAATATTTAGATAAATTAAGATCCTACGTAAACTACGGTAAAGTATCTAAATATAAAAAGTGGATGTGAATATAAAACTAAAAACGTTTATAACGTAGAACCAGGTTTTCATTTATTCACATTTTTAAAGGCCATAAAATTTTGAATTATTTAATATCACCAGATTGATTGATCTATAAATGGTAAATAATAAGACAGTATAAATATTGTAAAATAATTTAAATATATAATTGGAAATCGAAAAATATAAAACTTAACCGATTTAAAAAAACGGATTTATTTTTTTTCGCATTAAGTTACTTTAAAAATTCAATAACTATTATACAAATAACCATTCTTATACAAATCAACATTTTCCTAGCTTAAGAAATTTTTATTTATAGTTACATCGAACAGCATTGTTTTTACCCACGACGTAACGGAGACGGTATATGAGTTTGGGGTAAGAGATTGTGTATGTGTTTTTGTGTACGTCTGTTACTATTTTCCTTAAAAACTGCTGAACCGATTTCTATGAGGTTTTTTGCATTACATAGGTATCACCTCAGAGCAGGTTCTTAGACATGTTTTACGGTTACAAGCCGCCAGGGGGCGTTACAATAGATGTGATTCTCTAAAACGGCTGTGCTAATTTTGATGCGGTTTACATGTGTATCATCTGAAAGCATGTTCTAAGATTAATTTTACGTTTATAAGACGCCAGGAGACGCTGCAGTAGATATGTTTCTTCAAAACGGCAAAACGGTTTCATCAAAAGTTTTTTTTTAACTTCGAAGTCGAGTACTCTAAGGTTCAAATCTTAGTAAAGGCAGTTACTTTATATGAATTTTAATGCTAGAATATTGGATATCGGTGTTTTTTGGTGGTTGCGTTTCAATTAATCATACATCTCAGGAGTGGTCGATCTGAGACTGTACAAGACTACACTTCATTCACATTCATACATCATCCCCATTCATGCTCTAAGTAATACCTTATGGTTGTTCCGTACAGAAAAAAATAAAGTTTTTTTAACTTCAGCAAGACTATATTTTGTGGATTATTAAATAATTTGCGCTGGTCAAGTATACTAAACTTTCATCATGATTACCATCAACCTGTAAACGTCCCAATGTTGGGCACAGGCCTACTAATCTTTAAAAAGAATAAATTAAAAATTCTAAAAAACCCACGATGAAAAGACTTAAAAAACGTAAAATAATTAAATAACTGTATTTTCACCTTATAATCCTCTGTGACATTGTGAAATTGTTTTTAAGACAATAAAATTTTAGATATTGATTGACCGTCGTGCGTGACCCGTAGAATGCATAAATACTATAACCTTCCCCCTGGCCAAATCCTGCAGTTAAGTGTAACACAGCCCAGGGGAGAGTCCTATACTCTAGCAGGCTTCCCCGTGTCGATCGGGCGGTCGGATCTTATTTTGCGCCCGCTTCAAACCCCCAGAGTAGGATCCATCAGACCCGGCTATGCCGTCCCTGTGTCCCCACTCCGGCAGTCGGAACTCGGTCTTCTTCGCTCGAGAGTTCGAGAGTCCCCGTGCATCATCACTACCTACCACTCGTTTGCACGAGTGGTAGGAACTGCCAACGAATGGCAGTTCCGCAGAGGGCTGTTCCTCATTCCCGAGCCCCCGATACATCTCCTGAAGAACCCTCTTCACGAATCCTGCGGTGGTATCAAAATTCTTCGAGCTCCGCAACATGGTGGCGATGTTGCGGAGCTCGAAGAATTTTGATCCGTCGCAGGATTCGTGACCAGGATTCTTCAGAAGCCTATAACCTTTAGTTATCTTCATAGTCACGCACGACAGTTAATCAAAATCTATCCCTTTCCTCCTTTTCATATATATATATATATATATATATATATATATATATTATGCAGGAATTATAATTTTCCATAAATTCCAACTGTTGTTTTTTTAATAAACTTTTGTGTTTATCCATTTTTGTTTAGGAAGAAATATTTTTAATTCGTTTATTATCTATTATTATTCATTTAATGAGGTACGTAGTTGGTTAAATTATACATGAAATATTCGGGATAATTTTTTTTGTAGGACACTGCACTAAAAAAATGAGTTCAATGACCGGTATTTTTTTCTTTGTTTATTATTTCCAGATTAAAAATATAAAAGCAGTAAGTGGTGGTTAAGTACGTAGAGGGGTCGGTTTAGAGTTATAGCTGTGATAAGCCAGTTGGCAGAGTAACAAGCAAATATTATCAACGGCTAACTGTCAACCGTTTTGCTGAATGGGAACTGTTCTAAGCTTCATTCACCGACCGCAAGCTACAGAACCTCAAATCTGCAGAATATTCATCGAGCAGTTAGATATCTGATTTATTATTTATAGTCTAATTCATCTGTATTTTATCTACTTCATCTATTATTTTATAATAACAATAACGAACTTTTCCAAACAGTAATGAAATCTACAAACACTGAAAATATTTAAATCGTTCCAAAAAAAATAAAAACATGTTACACTTCGTAAACAGTTATTTAAAGTAAATAACTATTACATGTGTAAACGATATATAAATATATATAAAATATTTTATCCTCAATTAATTTCAACAGACTTCAGAAAAAAAGGAGGTTTTCAATTCAACTAGATTATTTTTACTTCCTTGTACAAAGTAAGGCAAGTATTGTGATTGCGAAAATATCGGTTTTCAGATTTCAACGAAGATATCCATTTTGACCATCCCGGAATCCATTTTGACTAGTATCGGCGTGACGTATATATGTATGTATGTACGTACATTTCTATCTCGCATAACTCAAAAACGATTAGCCGTATAATGTTGAAATTTTAGATTTAGGACTGTTGTAACATATAGTTGTGCACCTTCTCTTTTGATTGCAATCAACTGCACCAAAATTGTCCAAAAGACCCAAAATCCGAACAAATTTGGATTTTAAAATTTTTCTTAACTGCAGTAATCAGTCCTCATTGAAAACTTTTTAAGGATATATCATAAGTGGTACTTATTTTAATAGGTTCCAGAGTTATAGCCAAATCCAATTTTAATTAATGAAATTTTTGGATCTTAGGGGAAAGCACATCGGTTCGAATCAGACTTCATTTCCTTTTTTTAACTTTATTTTTTTAATTTAAATATATTTATTTATTAATAATTATTAACCTTTCATTGTAAAAAGATTTTTACGATAAATAATTATTCAATAACAAAAATTGGAAAAAAATATCATAAGTTGTTAATGAAATAAAATTTTAGGTACTTTTTATTTAAAAAAAAAAAAAAAAATGTGTTGATGTAATTTAATTGGCGTACAAGGAAGTCATGTAGTGTCCAAATCAGATTTTTTTAAATTTAAGCAAATAAAATCATTAAGAAGAATGAATACGTAACTTAAGATGTATTAGATCGACACTTGATAGAATAAAAGAATTTCTCTCTTGTTGGATTGATGCAGATAGACGCATAAGGAAGTTAGATCACGTTCATATTTCATTTACCATTTCAAAAGAAAAATTTTTTAGCTGCTTAGGACGAGTTAAAAACTCTTTAAAGAATGAATTTTGATATACATATATTGTTACATATAAATATATTGTGAGACATATTAATACATGAACACACATATATTCCAATTTACACTCATATTTTATGAATGCTTTACATTTAAATACTAATATACTGACAGGAAATTTTAATTTTGGGAATTTTAATGCGTTAAATATTTTTATTTTAAAGAACTAGGCTATAAAAAATGTAATATATATATACATTTAATCTGTTAATTGAAGGATGATATAAAGTGGAATCAGCAGCCTGATATGATATGTAGATCAAATTGCTGAGAACCCGATTAATGAGTAATTTGTTAAACATTAAGATTCTTGAAAATTTCAGATCATATCCGTCGTTCTGGAAGACTAAGAATGATGATACTTCAAACTTTTAGATTGTATCCGAGGCTGTAAATTATATCCGCTGCCGGAAGACCAAAAATGTCGAATAACATGCTGCCTTGGTTTAATACCTTGATTAGGTTTAATTATATGCCCGATATAATTATAGGCTTGATATAAGCTTTATTGGAAAGTCCGAATTAATGTATTTTGAAGCTGTTGTCAGTAAAACTTGAAGTATAACATTTCATTTAGTAATAATATCTTCGACTGATTAATATGAATAATAAACAGTTATAACGATTTCTACAATTATTTCCGCTTCTAAGCTGTAACTCACCATTTAGTAATAGAGAGAGTACATTAATTTGTTGCTTCACACTATCTGTTCCAGTTTTCCTTATGACTGTGGCACGTATAAAGAAACTGATGTACAAGAGATATCAGAATTACTTTTTTAGAAATAAATATGATTTTATCTATACTCAGTCCCTACAACGGACTGAGTAAAGGTGCTTAAGCAAGCCTAAATTGTGGTAAATTTGACAAACTAATACGTAACAAGATATTCATTCACCTAAGTACAGAAGGCAATGGAAAACTACTTTACTCCTCATTCTTCCTAATAAGCTCAAATGGGATGCTTTTATTACTCAGAATAGCTATGTAACTTTTTTTTTATACCCTGTAGATCGTGTCAGATCATCCACAACATTACAGTTATGGGACTTTAGAATGTAAACTCCATGTAAGAGGTTTTACTTAGTTTTTATCAAACATAAATTAATGTAAGGAATATATATTTTTATCTGTATATTGGCCATAAAATACACACAGGCTGATTTTTTCTTCTATGTTATTTATTACAATTAATATCACAGCCAGTAATTCTAGATCATAATACACGATATAATGTTGGTTTCTTGAATGAAAGTCATTGAAAGCAACAGGTGTACAACAAAAGTAAGAAAGGAAGGAGCACTTACAGAATAGGTTTTAAACAATAAAAGACACACACTGATAAATGTGCACATTAGCATTTAAACTAGGAAAGCATCTACGTTGTCTTTTGTTTAGAATGTTTCATTTTATGGAAGGAAAAGTTAGATAATATAACAGGAATTCTGCAGTTTAAATGTAGTTAGGATATGCTTGTATGGAAGGAAAGTAAACAAAACAAAGTTTTAAGAAATAGTAATGAATTATTATTATACTGAATATTAAAAAAAAGAAATTCATTCAAAAAGATGTTCCATTTTGTTAATAAAAGGAAATTTGTACGAATTGATATATTTTTTACAGCTCCTAGCTTTTAATAAACATGTGATAGATAACGTTAAGTGAGAAAACATTTACTCATATATATCTCTAAAAAAAATATTTTTTTTTTTTTAAATTGGAAAGAAGACGTTATAATTTTGTTAATTGTTTTGGACTTGATATTTACTTATGGAATAAAATAACTATCAACGAAAGAAATTGTAGTTACAATGTATGATTTTCTATAAAATAGTATTAAAAAGTGACTTTTGAGTTCATTCTAATTAATTTTAGAATGTAATTCTGTAATATTTTATGATTAACACAGCAGAGAGTGTAACTGATAATGTCACATTACAAATTATATTGCTTTTAAGATGTTTTATAAAACTTCGAAAAAAATGACCAAATTGTAAAACCAAATTCACCTGTTAATTGTAAAACTGTGCGAGGGGAGGTGTGTGAAGGCGAGAAGTGTGAAGTGTACTAATAGTGAATGTGTGATTGTATGAAGTGAAATGTGAAGTGTGACAAATGAGTTTGACATGAGACATGTGATCTGTGGGAAGGTGAAAATTGATTATGTTTATTGTATTATACGTTCTCAATTATCAGTATTATTATTATAATTTTTATATTATTATTAGTATTATAATTTTTGTTTTCATGTAAACATTTTATCTTCACAATATCTCTCCACCAAAAGTTTATTTAATCAGGATATCGTTAACAAAATAAATAAAGTCTAAATATAGTAAATTATCCATCAATCTAGTTCTTTGTTTGCAAGATTCTATTACAAAAATTTATCCTCTTCTGCAAAGAAAATATTCTTCATCTAGTATTTTATCATCAAACTAATTTTCAATATTCTCCAACATTATGAATTACCTTTTCGCTACAAAATAAACTGCTAAATTCCACACAAGTATCTTTCTGATTCTTAGAACTATAGATTTCTTTCTTGCATAAATTTTTTTTGACCAAACCCGATTAATTTTTATCTCTTACTTATTTTGATCTCATAAGTATTTTCTTTGATAGTAGAATTGTCCCTTGTTTTAGTTTTTAATTCCACATTATTCTTTGTTGATTAACATTTCTTTACCTTTGATTTACTCATATTTATTTTCAATATAAATTTCTCATAGCAATAAATCCATGCCCTAAAACATTTTTCTAACTTGTATTTGTTTTCTGAGACATGAAACATGTGATTAGCGAATTTAAACCAAAGCATTGGCAATAAACTATATCCTCGTTTCACTTCTTTCTGAATTGCATCTAATCTTTCATTTTTGACACTCTTACCACTGCTACCATAACACAATTTATTTAATTATTAACAAGGACAAAATAAAGAGAAATGCAAGTATCCTTGCATACACTAATTGACATGGAAGAAGAACTATTGTATGTAAACAAAGTTGGACATACATATACATAAGCATTATATTTTAATTTATACAGATCATCCTCTAAAAGAAGTAAAGCAAACTTAGTTTAAATTTATTTAAAATTAAATATTTCCTTTTTTCAAAATAATTTTAATATGCAGATCGGTTTTTTAAAATATTAATTAGAAAAACCTGAAATCTTTGCGTACTTGTTTAATGAGGACTTCATTATATATTCAGAAACGTTTAGCATCATTGCCTTTAAAATATTTTCATTTTATACAAATTATACATATATATTTATTTTTATTAAAGCAGTACATACGATCATATGTACATTTTAGGACAAGTTGTCCTTACCACATCTTAACAAACACCAGATTTCAATCTTTTTTTTTTATACATACACTACTATAAAATTTGTCTTTTTCTAAAAGTTAATTTTTTCTATTGACTCATCATATGTTGAAGTCAACTCTGGCAAATTTCTAATAATTTAAGATTTTTCTTAAACAAGAGTTTTCACAACCCTTAAAAAACAGAAATATTCAGGAAAAAAATTTAATTAATTTTCCTAAATTTGCACCCATAAGGAAATTTTGTAAAATTTCCATACGTAACTTGTAACTGTACGTAACTACGTAACTTGTAACCTGTAATTTTTTGAAAAAAGAATACGTTCATCCCAAGTATTTTTGTGAATTGTAAAATTGAAAAAATTGTAGCAGTCGGGAAAATAGACATGGCTACTATATAAAGCCTAAGATTAAAAAAAAATAGTTACTTTGAACTTCCAAAGTAAGGGTAATTGCATAAAAAGATTTTATTATCAAGGAACTAATAAAAAATTCTGTAGACCACTTAAAATGAACCGACTTTTCTGTGTTACAATAAGGTGAAAAATTACCAATTGTTTTATTTATAAACTTGAATCCATACAGAACAGAATACACACCAAAGAAGTTCTAGTTGTGGAATAGAGAAGGCAAAAAATTTTTAATAGAAATTGCCAGTGAATTCCTTCTTATTAAAAAGTTTAATATTTAAATATTTTTTTGACAAAAATTACACATGAATTTTTTGTTGCTGCTATGAATGAAAAAATCTGATGTGGGCACCACATGACTTCCTTGCACGCCTATTAAATTACATATACTTATTTTTTGCTCCACTTCATTTAAACTTATTTCATTTGCAAGAAATCCTCCAATTCTTTAATAAAGTAGACAGTTACAAATTTCTAAAATAATAGTTTTTATTAATATAAAGTGTATATGAAATTTAATTTAAACGTACAAGGAAGTCATGTAGTGTCCACATAAGATTTTTTTAACATCATAAATGTAATTTTCATTTTACACATTTATATGATACAAGTCCAAATTGTGGGGAACGGCTAGTACTAATAATGTGGAAATTATATTACGATTTCAGAACAAAGTAGCGAGGGTAACTGCCGAAGCTCCGTGGTTCACGCGGAATGATGAGATTCAGGATTATCTGGGACTCCCATCGGTTCGTGAGATTGCACGACAGCGTGCAATCTCACGTCAAATACCTGCAGAGGCTTGAGAATCATGTAAACCGCTTTGCAATTAATCTACTCGATAACAGCAGAGACGTCCGACGATTGAAACGAGCCCATGTACTCGACTTGGGTCTGCGTAACAGTTTGGAATCTAACACCGTCAAGTTTAATGGTCTTGTATCTAACTTCTTGTTACCTCTCTTTCTTTTTTTTTTTATTTGTTAATAGTGTTTGTTTTGTGGACTATATGGTGCTGAAATTAATGGTTTGTGATTTATGATGATAACAAAATTAATGGTTTACCTTAATGATAACAAATTAATCAGTGAAACTCAATATGGTTTCAGAAAGGGGATTGGGACTAACGATGCTATAAATGATTTATCTGATTTTGTCAATATTAACTTAAATAAATGTAACCATGTAATCTTACTTTTTTTAGATTTTCGTAAAGCTTTTGATACGTTAGACCATCATAAACTTTTAGATGCCCTAAATAAGCTAGGGTTTAATGGCCCTTTTAATAATATGCTACAAAACTATTTAAGTAACAGAAAACTTATTGTTAAAATTAAAGATAAATATAGTGATAGATACCAAACGGATAGTGGCGTGCCTCAAGGGTCTATCTTGGGCCCAACACTTTTTAATCTGTACGTTAATGATATGTCTAGCGCGATCTCTAATTCATGTCTGTTGCAATACGCTGATGATAGTGTTTTAGCATTTGGACATAAGCGATTGGAAGAAGCAGAGTTTTTAATGCAAGAAGATTTTAATAATCTATTAAAGTGGCTTCATGACAAAGGCCTAATTATTAACGCTAAAAAAACTACTGTTTTACATGTAAGATCTCCTTATCTTCAATCCCAAAGACCGATAAAAATTATTTGTCATACATGTGACTGTATAAAAAATTACCACATAAATTGTAATTGTGAACATCTCCAGAATGCTGACAAATACAAATATTTGGGTGTACATTTTGACTCTTTTTTTAGATGGGATCACCATATAAAACATATATGTAAAAATTTAAGAGTGGTTGCTATGAAATTCCACCACATCTCACCCCTATTACCAGTTCACTGTAAACGCTTACTCTATTCATCCTTGTTTGAATCTGTTATTCGATACGGCTTGACAACATGGGGATCAGCCGCAGACTATCTCATAAATAAAATAAATTTAATACAAAATAGGGTCCTCAAAGATATTGCTCTTTATGATTCTGATAACAATTATGACACTAATTTAAATAATCTTACAAGGTTTCTGTCAGTTAGAGGTCTATTTAAATTCTTAATTATTTTTAAGAACTTTTACAACAGTGAATACAGGGTAAATATAGAAAGTGGATACAATTTGAGAGCAATGAGCTTTATCACAGATAGATATAATAATACTTACGGTAAACGATTAAAAAAGTACGTTGTTCCTGCATTACTTAATTCTTTACCGAATCACCTCAATAATGTAAAAATAAAAAAAAATGATTTAAAAAAAACTTCTCATTGAGTGGGCATTACTTATAACGTAATAGGTACTAACAGGATTCAGGTTGGATTTATACTGGCAGTCCAGACAATTATAACATTATTATAGTTATTATTTTAATGTTGATAATTATTGTAAATCAATAAATAATGTATTGTTGTATGGTTAAAGCTTAGTTATTTATTTTCTTTATGTAATTGTTGCAACAAGATATTAATTGTGTAATTCGTTGTTGTAATTAAGTATAGTTTTGTTTCTTGAATATAATTTTAGTTACTAAATCTAATACATTACAATTATTAAAGAAATAATTTGTTCATTAGTTTTTAAATATTTAGTCTAATTTTGTAAAATTAATTTTTATAATTGTACTACTATTATAAGTATTATAAAACTAATAATATCTTTAGTTGTTACATAAAATTGGTTATTACATTAACCACTTAATAATATAATAATACTCTTTAGTATATCTGTCGACAGACTTAGGTCTGACGGATGACCATGTAAGTTTTAAATTGTAAATAAATAAAATAAATAAATAAATAAATGACTGAGGTTGAAATTTCATATTTGACTTCAAGTTTGCTTGCAACTATTTATTGTATATTATTTATTTGGGGGGGTTCCTTAAGGACCTTCTTATCGCGTGCTTTTGTCAGGAAACTTACTTATGGCTCCGCAGGAGAGCCGATTGTAATTATAATTGTTATTGAGCAAAAAAAAATATGGTACAAATAAGTATTTTTATCACTTCAAACTACTGGATTAAAATTAAAAATTATTTTCTTATTATATATATAAAATAAATTATAGAGAAATAGTAGAAAAGCAGGTCTGAAAACGCTTTTGCTTTTGTTTCTTCTTAAGAATTTAAAAATATTAAACAATACTAAATCCAGTTTGTATAAACTGCAACAGTTAAAACAATATCTGAATAAACCGTGTTTGATACGACCTCATAACAAATTCGATTTATTCAAAGTTTAACATAGTAAGCGTTATTATATGCATATATTCCATATATAATGTTATGTGCACTCGTATATACGAGTACACTCACACGTAGATGTTTATGATACTATTATGCACACTAAACTATCTATGTACAGACGCAAGCATTTCACTGTGCGAACAAGGCAAAATAAAGAGAAGTTCAACATGTCTTTGCATAAACTACTCATTAACATGGAAGAAAAACTGATGTAAGTAAACAAAGGTGCGCATATATATACATAACCATTATATTTAATTCATATTGTAAATACATGAAATAAACGGATATTCAACCTGGAATTATACTGGTATCAATAAAAATTATTTTAAGGTGACTTTCAGCTAAAAAATCTTTTATTTATCAATGAGCTATATACTAAATATTTAATTTTATTTTAAAATTTAAATTCTAGCCGATTTAATTTATTTATTTAAAAAATATATATATATTTTTCATTTATTTAATTATTTCATTTTCATTTTTTATAAATTTTTATTTATTTAACGAATCAAAAAAATATATTTTTGTACGTTATATATACAAATAAAAAAATGTTTAACAACTATTCCTTATAAAAATAATAATACCTTATAATAGTAAAACAATATTGAGAAGGTTCCAATACAGTGCAAATTTTAATTTATATAATATCCTTGTATAATTTTTATAAATTTATTACCGTTGAAGGATCAAGTGCATTTATTATAAGAATATTTTAAAGAATGAAGATTGGACCGGATAAGCAATAATTATTGCTATCGTTAAGGCAATCTAGATTACCTTGAACTGTCTGGGTACTTTGCACCCAAGCGTGTCAAAACTACTGCTGTGTTAAAATATGTAGAACTATTTCTTACAGTCGTGCAGTTAAGTATAGAAAATAAATTCAATATTACTCTTCTTTTATATTACTAAACGCTTAAATAATTTACTTATGATAGTTTCGTTACGGAATATTAAATCGTTTTTAATCTTTTTTCTCCTCTATAATAAAATTAAATGAAGAATAAATCTATTGACATCGTATTTATGTAAGAGGAAAAATAATATATAAACACGCAAAAGGTGCGCGTCTATAACAAACTTATATTCAAACGTTTCAGCTTAAACTTAAAATGACTTTTCTATTTATTCAATTGTTTGAAATATATTAAAGGAATATATAAATTTATATACATCTTAAGTAATTAATTCTCGTTTAACCACAATAAGTATTTTTTACGGCCTCTCCCACCAGATCTCTTCCAAGAGCTTATCGATTCTACATGTCCTACCTAGTACCTCCTTCAGCTTTAGCCTGCAGAATCTTTCTTTACCCGTAAGATAGAAAGTAAATCATTAAAAGAAAAGATTATTTAAAAGACGTACCGATGAAGAAACCGTATAAAACGATATAATATACATTCAGGGTATAATGTTTTTCGTGTAAAATCGGGTTTGAAATTTAAAAATTTATTATATCAAAAGTAGAAACCCATCTACAAGATAGAGTACTTACGGTTATTGTAGAAGATGAGTAGAGGCGATTTTTAATTCATAAAGGATTGAAACAACGCTTCTCAAAGTACAGAGGAAGCAATATAAAAATTTAAGTAAACTTTGAGAACAGAGTAACTGTCCAGAGACAAAAGAAATAGTATTTTTTGAGATTATTTTTCTTGAGAACTAACTTTATCTCTTGAGAGTTAAATTCAATTCGTAAATAAATAATAAAAAAGGTTATGAAATGGAATAATATACGGAATAATAATGAATTGAATAAAAACATAGGTAGTATACCAGGATTTGCTGAATTTTATTATTTAGGTATTTAAATTTTAAAGAATGTACAAATTAAGAAAGAGATCAATAAACAAGGTTACACAATCCAAATAAAACTTTGGAAAGGAAGTATAGTAGAATCAAATCTACATCTAATAATTAAAATTTTCATTGTTATTTTGTAGAGTAAAACACTTTTTGGTAGCGAAATATGTACAATACGAAAGACAGAAAGGAAAAAATTAAAACATTTGAAATGCGATTATATTTGGATATGTTGAAAATAAATTTGTTTGATAAACGTAGTAATAAATTCTTATAGAATTTTTTTTATCAAATGAATTAGATTAGTAAGGCCATATATTAATGATTATGTTAATAAGTGCTAATTTAATTTTATAACGGGTGTATTAGGGTAAAATAATGTAAAAACGACAAAGATAACACATAAGAGCTAATTGCTCTCACACTCATCAGATCGCATAATAGAACACAGATTAAATGACGTATACATATTAAAGTTAAAAAAAAGATATAAAATGCAGTAAAGATATTGAGGTCAGAAAGAGAATTACAGAACATAGAGGAATGGAAAATAAATTCAAGTAAGAGAGAAGACTGATGCTCTTCGCCCGAATAAAATCTTTTATAAAACAGAACAACTCGTTTAATTCTAATACCACCAATCACAAACTACCCATGAAATTAATATGGTATTTATTTAGAGGAAAAAAATATTATACAATATACTCATAAAGAGTTAACTTATTATTTTCTAATTAAAGAAAATAATAAGTTATAGAAAAAAATTCATTCATCGTAATTTAATGATAACTTTAAATGAAAACTTCATTCCATTCATTCCAATTATTGAGTGTAATAAATATGATAAAAAACGCTAAAAAAACTTTGTAGAGGGTAAAATATCAGTAAACCATTATATTCTTGTTTTTTTCTATAATAAATAATTTAAATAGAATAACAATTTTTCTAAATGAAACAAAGAATGGCAAAAATATATCTATTAATTAATTTAAATAATACAAACTAATAATTAAAACCATTATCAAATTATTTAAATGAAAAATTTTAATTTTTCTGTATAAATATAAAAATGATTTAATGTTACTACTACAAGGTTTGTAAAATAATATTTAACGGTTTTATAAAATTTTATCAAACATTCTTAATAAATTTATCTAATATAAAAATACTCGGTCATTATTTTTTTTTCTTATTTTTTTAAACAAATTCACGCAGGCGCTACCTTCCCGCTCCAGCTCCAGCTCGCCGGGCTCAGCAATAAGAGCCGGCCCAGCGTGGAATCGCTCGGGGAGAGAGAGAACCGCCTCGGCCGCGCCGGTAAAAGACGACCAACACCGACGCGACACTGCGGGGCACTGGGGGCTACCACTGCAGTGGGGACCCAACTGCCGCTGAGAAAAAGCCCGGTCGGACTTCAATGGACGAGCCGCAACTCCACGACTTCGTCGGAGTCCAGCTTCCGGAAACAACAGCTCTTCCCAGAGCTAAAAAACGGCCCTTTTCAGAGCCACCACAAGGTTATGAATTACGTGCCGTCGAAGCTGTTCGGCGACAATATATATAAAATGTATCATAAACTTTCATCATCTATTCTAGCCCAGAAAATAATGAATAAAGTTCATATAAATATATATCCTAAAACGCTTCGTTTTCGAGTTACGGCTAATGAAAGTTTTTTCTCGGATTTCAGCTACCCCAGTGAAATGAGGCTGTACTGAAATTTTTAGGACGTTAATCAAAAGACGGAATAAGTGATTTCTTATGGCATGTGACCTAGGAAATAAAATATATCTAATAAAATAGGTCCCAGAATTTTATTAAACTTATCTTACAAAATCTTGAGAATTAAATTCTCTACAACTTTTGTTTAAAAGTTTTATGTGTTTATTGCCCATTTATCACAATTATTGTATGTTAAACATAAAAAAGAGGGATTTTTTTACCTCAGTTCATTGGTTTTCACCTCAGATTTCTCAAAAACTATTACAGATGCGTTTCTGGGACATATTTTATTCAATTTTTCAGGTCAGAAACCATAAGACATCAAAAATTTTTTTTTAATTAACGTACAACCAATTTCAGTACGACCTCAATTCGCCGGGTTTCTGAAATCCAAGCAAAACGTTTCACTGGTCGTAAATCGCAAACAAAGGATTTTAAAAGTTATGTTTATGTGAACTTTTTCCATTACTTTCACGAGTAGAATAGGTTATTAAAGTCCACGAATAACTTCGTGATACACTTTGTTTATATTAATCAACCGTTTAAAGTATCATTAATTTGCAAAAGAGTTTTAATATAAAAAATTACTTTAAAAATACATCAAATAAGTTTTTCTTAAATACTTTTTTTTAACTTAAAAAATACAAAGATTTAAAAATAAAAATTCTGATGTGTACAAACATGACTTGTACGCCTATTAAATTACATATACTTATTTTTGCTGCATTTTATTTAAACTTATTTCATTTGAAAGTAAGATACGATCCTCCAATTCTTTAATAAAGTGGACAGTTACACAGTTGCTGAAATATTAGTTTTTATTAACATCTAATATTTATACAATTATAAATTCAACAATTATACATGAAATATTAGGACAGAGTAAAAGTCCCTTTGTTATTATTTAAATAAATGTATGTCATATTTATCTAAACTTATGTTTTTTAAATTATTATGATGTAACCATCAACAAAATGAAAACAAAAACAAATAATCAGATGTATTACCAAATCTGATTTGGACACCATATAACTTATTTGTACGGCTATTTTTTTTTTTTTTTAATGTAAAGTACATAAAATGTTATTTCATTAATAACTTCTGGTCATTTTTTTCATTTTCTTTTTATTGTTATTATTGAAACCTTATTTATCATAAGATTATAAATGATTTTACAATCAGAGGTTAATAATAATTAATAAATCAATACATTTAAATAAAAATAAAAAATAAAAAAAGGAGATGACTGATTCAAATCGATGTGCCTTCTCCTTATAAGACCCAAATATTTCATTAATTATAATTTCATTTGGCTACAACTCTGGAACCAATGAAGAAATAAGTACAACTTATGACACATCCTTGAAAATCTTTCAATTAGCGCTGATTACTGCACTTAAGAAAAAGTCCAAAATCTAAAAAAAATTGGATTTTGATATTTTTTGGATACTTTTGATTCAGTTTATTGTAATAAAAAGGAAAGATGCACAACTAGATGTTACAACAGTCCTAAATCGAAAATTTCAACATCCTACGCCTCGTTTTTGAGTTATACGTACGTACGTACATACATACGTCACACGGAAACTAGTCAAAATGGATTCAGGGATGATAAAAATGTATATTTCCGTTGAAATCTGAAAATCGAAGTATTTCGCGATCACAATACTTTCTTTACTTAGTACAAGGAAATAAAAAGAAGGTAATTAATTTATAAATGCATTAATGGAATTTAGATTTTAAAAAGAGTTTATTGGTTTGAAGAACTCTTAGTTTCTGGGCGTTAAATTATTTGATTAAATCAGATGGAATGGTTACAAGTTAGAAATAAAACGAGTAATATATCATACATGTCTATTTGATTAATTAAGTCTATTTGATTAAATACGCAATGAATAATTTAAGTGTAATTATACATTCCTGAAAATCAGTTTTAGTCTGTGATTTTTTCTAGTAAAAAATTACTATTGTTGCACCTAAACCGTTTCGAAACGATTGGATCTTTATTTTGCCTAGAAAGTAGACATTCTTTTAGTATTATTTCTACTCTTCCTCGTGTTAACCAAGGTGAACCTGTGGAACGGGATAAATAGATTTATCACAGTGTTAAATCTTTTGATAATTCGGTACCAGATAAGTAAAATAAGAATCCTGAATCTTATTTGAATATTCGATAAACTGGTATGCTTGCAAGCAGCGTTTACATACCATAGGATAAAAGATAAATGAAGATTTTTAAGTTGTTTATACCTTAATAATTAAAAGTTATTGTAAATTACAAACGATTTTCTTTTATACTTCATAAAAGTTATTCTATCGGAGTATCTTTTGAATCCAGTTATGTTGCCGCTTTCCAGTTGAATTATCAGTCGCACTCTTCATTCAGGCAAATTCAGCTAGCTTCAAACTTCTTTGTATAAAAACTAAAACCTAATTAATTTAATTTAAAAATTACTTGTTATATTATTTAATAATTTTTTCCGCTGTTAAAAAAATGTAACAATTTAAAATATTACCTTTACATTTTTAATACAAAATATCTTAGTTTATTATTTGAGAGATATTTTACCATTACAATCATTACTTTAAAAAAAAGGAAAGGAATTCTATTTACAAAATATTTTATACAGCACGTTTAGATGCATACATTATTAAAAGTAAGAGAAGCCAAAATTTACATTTACGCACTGAAATAAATGTTACAATGCTATATCCTCAATGGAAAAGCGAAAAATAAAAGCAAATGAAGGTGTACAGAGCTATTATGGAAAAAAAATTGCCAGAGAAAGGTCCCGTGGCAGAAGTAAACTGTGAACACTAACCCCCCCCCCCCAACACCATATCAAGTTAAATTGCCCTTTCGCCCACTCGCAACTGAGATTTCATCCACTTCGTAAATGTTCAAAGCTTTTAATTCTGCTGCTAAATGTTTATCTAACAAAAAAGTTGTTGAAACAGAAAAACACGGTAAATCATGATTTAAATATCAATAAAATTAAAGCATTACTTTTTTAATTTATTAAAAGTATATTAATGCCATTTATTCAGTAGTAACTGATATCGTTATGTACATGTTTGAGCAAAGTAATGATTTTTTTGTTTTTATTCAATTTGTATTCCAGAATTATTTATTAAAGAAATATTTCGAATTGTATACGCATACATGTCATTCATTCAGTTGAAAATAGTCAATTCAAGCACAAATTTTTATTCATAATAAACATCTCCGGGTATCAGTTCTTGTTAATTGCATATTAGACTTTATTACATTTCCCTAACTTGAAAACGTAAGTTTCCTTTACCAGAATCATATCTTTCAAATTTTAAGTGGTCTTTTTTTTAATCATCTAGAATTCTATAAAGTAGTGTAGAAAATTATTTGATTTTATTCCCTTTTTTTTTGGTTCAGTAACAATTATAATTACAACAAAAGTAAATCTCCTGACAAAAGCACATATTAAGGAGGTCCGTAAGGAACCCCCAAAATAACTGATACACAATAAATAGTTCCAAGTAAACTTAAAGTCCAAAATGAAATTTCAAGCTCAGCTATAAATCATAAAACAACAATTCCGGCACCACATAGTTTACAAAAAAAAAACATTAATATCAAAGAATAAAAATAAAAAGAAAAAACAAAAATAAAAGGAAACAATAAAAACAAAGAATTAAATACGATACCACTAACCTTTTCAGACTCCAAACACTTACGCAGACCCTAAGCAGAGTACATGGACACGTCTCACACGTCTCTCAGAGTACATGGACACGTACATGGACACGACGGACGTCTCTGCTGCTTATCAAGTAGATTAATTGCAAAGTCGTTTACGTGATTTTCAAGTCTCTGGAGGTATTTGATACTGCGCTTCCGTGCAATCTCACGAACCGACGGGAGCGCCAGGTAATCGTGAACCTCATCATTCCGCGTGAAGCATGGCGCTTCGGCAATCACCCTCGCTACTTTGTTCTAGAATCGTTGTATAATTTCCATATTACCAGTACTAGCCGTTCCCCGCAATTCTACACTCTATTTCCCGATTGGGCAGGATAGCCTTATAAATTAAGATCTTGTTGGGTAACGTGAGGCCTGAGTTCCTCCATAGCAGCAAATGAATTTCCCTGTACTTTGCGATCATCTGTTTTCTCTTCATCCTCACATGAAAGTCCCAGGTACTGCACATTTTCCGTTTGCGGGATCAAGACACCATCGAAGTACATACTAGGACAGTCACCTCTCCGCATGACGAACGTGACGTGCTTCCACTTACCTTGATTAACCTTAATCTTCCACTTTTTGTGTCACGTGCAGACACGGTGTAGTGCCATTTATAGGTCCTGCGAGGCTAGGCCAGGGTCTTCGTTAACGGCCAGGATAGCAATCTCATCGGCGAATGCGGCGGCGACGCAATCCTCCAGGGTTGGAATGTCCACGGCGAATATGGAATACAACACAAAGCCCAGCACACAGCTCTGACACACCCGACCCGATCTCAAAGAATCGTGAAAACTCGTCATTACATTTCACCTGAGCGAAACGCCCCTGAAGATTATTCCGCAAGACTAGGAAGTAGGGTTGAGGAAGTTGTAGCTTTAACATGTAGAGCAATCCAGGTATTCACACCTTATCAAAGGCCTGTTGCATGTCTAAGAACACCGCCAAACAGAATTTCTCTCCCATTTGTGGAAATGTTTTGCATTTGCATTATTTAATTCAATGCATTATAAATATGCAAATAATAATTCATATAACACTTACTGCCAAAAAGAGAATGCTACCCCGCTCATCATTTGAAATAAAATAAAACATTCTAGGAAAGCTGTTTTAAAATATTACTTTCATGTGTTGAAATTTGTTGTTAAATGTTTCCTGTATGTGTAAATAAAAAATATATACCTAAAAAAGGTACAAGTATAACGATTTCTTTTCTTTTGTTTCATGATGACTAGTACATACTTAACTGAACGCTTAACTGGAAGATAAATATTTAATTCATGTAAATAGCTCCGCTGTTTAAAATGAATTACTTTGCAAGTTTCGTTAAAACAGGTTTTGCTCTTCATATGAAGTACTATAAAAAAATACGTAAATCAGTTTTAATAAAAAAGTTTAAAAATAATGACTCGTTTATCATAAAACAACACAAAGATAATATAAAAATAAAACATGATCTTTTAAATTTACAAATAAAAATTATATAGTTATTGTTTACTCTATCTATGAAAGATGTGGGAGTACAAAATTTTCTTACAAACGGTTAGTATCTTGAGAATAGTTTATCTGATTTCAATAAATGAAATATCAAAATAAAATTCGATCTATTATTTAAATTTAATTTTCTTAAGTAACATAGTCATCTCTTAGTCTACTTAATTTACTTAAACTTACAAAAAATTATATTTACAAAAGAATCTAAGTCCAGCGGTTCCTGAGTTTTAAGCTAACATGGGAAATCCAACTTACAATGATTCCGATTTATGTAAACACAAATGCATAGTTTATATTTTTATTAGAAATTATTATTTTTTTATTCTAATCTTATCTATAACTGCTATTCCTGCCAATCAATCTTAGAAAGCAGAAGAAATTTACTGATGTCCTAGAAAATAAAAATTTTGCTTATAGATCATTCTCTATCGAAACCGATGTGACAACGAAAACAAGCCTAGGTTTATCCAGAGACGAAATTTAAAAGAACAAAATTATTTAAAATCAAACTTTATCTCCTGATCTCATTTTTCCCCAAATTATTTATGAGTTTATCTCATCCGATATCGGTTAATATAACTGATATCACTTATTTATAATAAAAGCTAATTTAAATTCTATATTTTATTAAAAAAGTAATTTTCAATATTCAATTTACAAGCCAGTTCATGGAAGTTTAAAAATATGCTTTAAAAATGTGTATATTTTACATCATGGTTTGTTAACCGATAAAATCAAATAAAAATGCATAATTATAATAAAATAAATAAATATGCCAATATTCATTTCAATTAAAAACGAAAAAATTACTGAAACATAGGTTTTTTTTTGAAAATTCACCAGTATTTTTGTCACAGTCTCTTTCATTTCACTGAAACAGCTAAACACTACGAAAGTCCAATGATTCAAGGGATGGAGGCGTTATTCTTATTTCAATAGTATCGATTCAAGACTACTGTTTCGGTTTCAATTAAACATTTTTAGTAAACGGTTCCTTTTTTTTAAATACTGAAATAAAAGAAATAAATCAGTAAATAAAACATAAACTTCCCGTTATTAGATGAGTAAATTCAGAAACAAATAAAATTTCTTCAAATTTTAAGACAAACGCGAGTTCATTAATTTTTTTTTTAAACATACTACAAATTTTTTTTGTTATATTTTTTTAATTATATAATTTATATTTATTTATTTTTATTTTTTATTGTGTAATATTTGTTATCAAAATATAGTTCTCATGTTATTCTGAAATAAAAACAAATTCGGATTCATATATCTACTCCCTTAAACGCGATACCCGATTGTATTAAATGTGTTAGCTGAACAACGTCAAACGTTTTAGGTTTGGAGAATTTCATTGTAATCGACTGTTTTGAATAGATTTTTTATAAATCTAAGTTTTTATAACTGAATAAAGAGACAAATTTAGGACATAAAAGATCAGTAATAAGAAACATAGGTCATCATTTCAAATATTATGTTACCAATAATTTTATTTTTCACATAAATTAATGAGAAAATAAATGAATAGAAACAGTTGTTTCATTGTAATACTTTTCATTAAAAAATAACGTTTCCATTAAGATTTTAAATCTGTAAAAAAAAAACTGAAAGAAAATTCTTTTCATTTTTTCCACTGTTTTAATTATGATACTTCATCGGGTAGAATGTCTTCTGATCTAATCGGTATAGCATCAAAAGTTTTAAATCACTTTAGACTTGGTATAGTCGTTAAAACTTGAGTAATATTTCATGAAAAAAAATGAAATAGTTGCTGAATTCTATAACAGACTACTTTTTTTCTAAATACTATGTGTAATAAATCACTTTATTTTACAAAACTGGATTAATACATGACTGTTTGGCTAGATAGACAGGCAGTCGCCACTTATGTATGTCGTGGTTTCCTTAATTATATTTTATAACGCTCAATGTAGTGAATAAATATTGAGAAAAAAAATCGAAAAAACTCACTTGGATAGAAATCAGGTTTTACGGATATCAATATTCTCTTTAGGGTATAGGAGTCGGGAAAACATAATTCATAATAAATAATAAAGTTTTAATTAATTTATAAATACCGATTAATTCATTATTCTATTTTAATTAATATTATAAATCATACCGCAGAATGGTGATAAAATTGCTTAAATCTCTTAGTTAAAAAGAAACAATCCAATTCTGGTTAGACACAATAATATTTATCCAGTTCGATAATTGAGAATCGCATTGTGTAAGCACAATGACCAGCTCTCACGTAAATCAGTCAATGCCGGTAGAAATTTAAAGATAAGGAATTTCTATTAGTATAACTGACTATTATCTTAAAATTTCACGAGAATATTTAGCAAGTTAATTCAATGTTAAGTTTATTGTTATCTAAAGATTAGTGTTTAAATTGTGGATAGATATGCGTAATCGTAAATATAAATTTTAGGATGTCGTGGGAAATTCAATCATTGTTAAAGGAAGATGACAATTGTTGATACATTTTGTACAAGAGGTAGGGATCGTTAGGATGATGCATGATATCCTATTTTGATTTTTTATAAATAGAAAATTTGGAGAGAAAATTATAACTAAATATGCTTATAGAGCTAGGGAAAAGTACAGAAAATATTTAAAATTTGTCTTGATTTCATACATCAAGGATTGAAGCGGCGAGGTCTCACATAATTTAACTGATTTTTTGTTTTGTTAAATAAATGTCTGCCCATAATTATTTAATTAACAGGAAACGCTGAACGAAATATAATTGGAGGGAATAGATTTTCTCCTTCTTTTTTCTGTATTTGTGGCTACTGATTGGAAATCCACTGTTTATTGTTTGCATTCATATTTTTTGCCTTGTGGTAACATAATTTCAACGATATTTATTTGATTTTCTTGGGTTATTTGAAAGCATTTTGGTATGTTCCACCTGTTCCGCCAAGGAATGATAATTGTAAATATTTTTAATAACCTTTACAAGTTATAAAGAAAAAGCTTCATTAATGATGATGTCAAGATTAGAAGGCATATCCTAGATAAGACATTCCTAAAAACAAAATATCGATTTTAAGTAGTATTTCTTCAAATATTACCTTTCCTGTATAAAATTTGAACTTTATATAGATGAGATAAAAAAAAACATTAGTAGCTAGATGGGAAATGAAACTAAAGTATCGATTTACCAGGACATTGTTCAATTAAGATGGTATGATCTAGTAAGTATACTGTAAAAATAATGAGCATTAAGTCTTGATTAAATCAAGATCAGGATCAGCGATCCTGGAAGATTAGTGGAGGGGGTATCTCAGCATACCTAAAGAGAATGGTAAAGCCTATTCTTTCCAAAAGGAGAATAACTGCTCAGCGGAAGTAGGCCCTTTGAAGTTCACTATGGAGAGGGATGTGCCTCAACGCTCACTGCTGAGACTCATCTGTGGAACGTAGCCTATTATTTTCTTCAGGTTAAATGGCCGAAGAGTGTCGCACCGGCAGGGTTCGCTGATGACGTGGCTTTTTTGGTTGTAACAAAAAAGTCGTCTGATGACCTTACGATCAAGGCCAATCAAGCTGTTGAGATCCCAAGAACATGGCTGGAGGACAGGAGGTTATGGTTGGCCTCAGGCAAAACAGTGGTCCTCGTTCTAGCCGGTAGGAGAAGACTCGCCCGAACTACTGTCCAAGTCGGAGAGTCTGTCATTTGCCAGGTTGCGGCATTCAAATCTTTAAACGTTCTCAAGACGGCAGAGAAAGCGGAAAAGGCGGCTGTGGCGGTCTCCAAGCTTATGATGAATATAGAAGATCCTCACTTGCAAAAGGAAGTTGTTAGCCACAGTTGTGGATTCTATTCCTCGTTATGCGAGTCCGGTCTCGCACAATGCGCTAGAATTTGAGAGATAAAATAAGACGGTTAATGGGGCACACAGGAGACGGTTTTCGTGATTGCTGGGCCTTCGCCTTAGCCCTCCAAATAAGAGAGTCTGTGGCGAGATGGAGGGCAAAACAAACGAATCAAGCCTGGTTCTTATTAATGGAGAGATGGCAAGAGAGGTGGGATAATGCTACTACTGGTCGTTGGATACATGTTGTCATACCGTGAGCGAGAAGGTGGCTCTGTCGGGGGCATGCGGAGGTCAATTTCTAACTTACCCAGCTCGTGACGGGTAGTGGAGCATTCAATGTTTACCTAGCAAAAAGAAGAAGGAAAGAAGATGCATGGTGTGACTATTGTGTTTCAGATGACACAATTAGTCACACCTTCTTTTGGTGGGCAGAGGACAGTCAAGAATATATTGATATCCACGGAGGACTTTGCGCTGCTAGTCTGGTGGGCAAACTATTAGAAAATGAAACCTACTGAAATGCGATATCAGCCATGAGCAGAGAAATTCTTTAGACTAAGATGGCAGAATGGCTGCCATCATTAATGGCTGCCGGTATGAAAAGCCTGGGCGAGTAGATAGTTGGGGGCCCCTAGGGGTCTCCGCTGCTGTTAATGCGCCCAGGACTCTGAACCGTCCACTGCAGTCCCGCAAGTAATACTTATGCACCTGATTTATGCCGAAAGGCGGCTAGGGGGAAGGGTTTTAGTCGGTTCCTCCGACGGAAAAAAAGAAAAGTCTTAGTTATAAAATAGAGTATAAATCAAATCCGAGCAGAATAAACTAAAAATATCTAATTAAAAAAGTTAGAATAATTTCGAGTTATTTTTTAGTTCAAAAGAATAAAACAGAAGTAAAGAGGAGGAAAATGAAGAGGAATAGGAATATAATGGAACTAGAATGGTTTATTTTATTTAATTATTCATGCACATTTACATTTATTAAATGATAAAACGTGATTTGTAAATTACATAATAAAACATGAGATTGAAAGAAAAATTTAATTAATCTCAAGTCCTATAATTTAATATTTTTAACTGCTTGTCTAACAAAATTTTTATACTATTATTCTACTAACTATAAATGACTAAAAAAAAGTATCCTGCTTTCTTGTTGTACATTGCAATTTGTATTATCTTTTTTTTTTCAAGAATTTAAAAACCGAAATAAATTAAATTATAAAGAAGAAATGGAGCAAATAAAATGAAATGATTTCAACCGTAATCCATCTTTTAGAGATTTCATATAATCCACAAAACCACATTTTATACATTAAATATTATTATATTATTTTATACATTAAATAAATATTACTTCCATTCATTGAATTTAAAATACCCATTGAAATTACAAAAGCACATAAAATAATTAAAGATTTACATAATGGTATTCCAAATTATTTAATTTATATTATTCCAGAGTAAGGTTACATAAAAAAAAATTTATTTAAAATTTGATTTATAAATCACGAATAATAAGTTTTAAATATTATAAGTACTTAAATATTGTTAATACGTATGACTAAAATAAATTTTTAATTTTGTTTACGATTAAACAGCTTCTATTGTAAAGATTTTTTTTGTAAATTTTTAATTTCATTCAATAGAACTTTAACCGTAGCGTGCCACTTATAAGTGATGCTCATTATAAGTTTTAGAAAAAATATCGATTCTAAGATTTATGAGCATTATGAATCAGATATTTCTGTTTGATATTAAAGTTATTGAAAATTACGAAAACGAATTATTGTTATAATGAAGTTAAATATAAAATATTCCAATGATTTAAAATAAATGTTTTAAAAATCAATGAATTTTCAACGTCATCATAACCTGTTGTTTTGCCTACTGACAAGTCCGTTACCCCAGTACAATCTCTATCCATTTCTCATCCAAACCATTCCCTTCGTCTCCTTTAAGTTTCAAATCTTCACCTCATCTATTAACTTCATCTTTGTTCTTCATCACTTCCTTATTTTTTCTGCTGGTTCTTTCAACGCAGTGCTCAAGATTCCACTTCCTCTAACTATATGTCCTTACTAGTTAATTTTTCTTTTGTGTGCTTTTCGCATAAGTGCTTTTTCTTCTTTAATCCTGTTCATTACTTCTTCATTCCTCACTTTATCAATTCATCTTACTTTCTCCATTCGTCTCCAAATCCATATCTCAATAGTCCCAATCCAGTCTTGAATATATTTACATAATTAAAAAAAAAACACGGGATGTTAATCAAAGTTTAATTCGAAAAAAATTGAGTAGAATTTGAGTTCTGGAAGCAACATAATGGGAGAATTTGGCATTTATAATTCATAAAATTATGGACCTTTGAAGCAGCCTGATTAAGGATAAGTCACCCGGTATACAATTTAATATAACATATCTGATCAATTTAATATTCAAAAATTTGAAAATATCAAACAGAAAAAAGGAAAATAACACTGAAATATTTTAATTATGACACATAATAGCTATGAAAATTCATGTTTTTCATAGCTAACTTGAATCTTCAATTCAACGCACCTGACAGTGAAATATGTGATGGTTCGTTTAGTTATTTTCGCTAAATTAACAGTCTCTAACGGTACCCTTGAAAAGCTCTCACTTGGAGAATATCAAGCTCTCAGTTGCACTTTCAGCATCGTAATTTGTTGTAACATTTCTTAATTAAGTATGGTATTTAAAATACCTTATTCAATTAATATTTAAATTAATCTATAGAATGTAGATTATAATATTTATAATCAATAAAATTTCACTATAAAGTATTTTCCTTTATACAATAAAGAGATAGGATTACTTAATAAATCGGAGTTATAAATTTGAAAACTTACAATCCATCCATCCATCTAAAACCATTATACGAGGCTAAGTCAAAAAGTAAAGTGAAATTAAAAAAAAAATCGATATATTTATTTGTACTTATATAAATGATACATGCATCAATTTTAAACATAATCTCCTCCTCCTACTTTTATGCAATTAATCTTTTAACGATATTATGAATTCCTTCCTGGAAGAAAGTTTTCGGTCAGGTGTGCAGAAAATTTTTCATCGCTTCAACGACCTCTTCATCAAATTGATAATGATTCCTTCGCAACTCTTCTGAAGCCAAAAAGATGAAAATCGCTTGGAGCAGTGTCCGGACTGTATGAAGGGTGGTCCAACAGCTCAAAACCGAGATCTTGAAAGCAAAAGACGGTTTGTTTAGTCGTGAGTTCAAGCGTTATCCTGAAGCAAAATCACGCCTTTAGAAAGTTTAACAGTCTTCAAGATTTGAATTTTTGCTTTAGTAAACGCAGTAGCACACAGTAGTTATCGCTCTTTACTGATTGACCTTTAGGTGTGAACTAAACGAAAAGTGAACCTTCCATGTCCTAGAATATCGTCATCACGTTTCTTGCAGACATCTGAGTTTTGAACTTTTTTGCTGTGGGAGATGAAGGATGTTTCCGCACTAAACCTTGTCTATTACTCGCTGGTTCAAAATTATGGATCCAAGTCTCATCAACGGTTATTATTTGCTGATGAAATGAGTCTCCTTCAGTTTCGTAACGTTTCAAAAGCTTCTGGGAAATTTTCAAACGATTCTCTTTGTAGATGCTGGTTAATTGAGGAACCAACGAGCACAGATTTTTCGAAAGCTTAAAGAATCATGAATGATTGTAAGTGTTGAACCATCCATGGCTTATATTCAACTTACTTGCAGTGTCATCAACTGTAATACGTCGATTACGAGAATCATTTCTTTAACCGCTTCAACATTAGTCTTTGCAGTAGAAGGCCTACCTTGCCGCTGTTCATCAAAGAGAGAAGTACCATTTTTAAAGCGATCAATCCATTCGAAGATCTTGCTTCCACTCAAACAACTCTCTCCATACTGCTGCTGCATTCGACGAATAATCTCTGCTAGTTCCACCCATTTGAACTGAAGAAACGTATCACTGCTCGCATTTTTTCCTCGGTGCAATCAGACAATGGAGCACTCGTTTTAAACAGACTTTTTAACATAATCACAAGTAACTAACAATGAAACAATACTTTCAATGAACAGAGGTTATGAGTTATAACAGAACAATCATCATTGCTGCCATACAAATGATCGGGAGGTAGATCAAAATTTTCCTTTATTTTTTTGACTTACCTTTGTATTAAGCACTTCCTACTTTAGAGTGCTAAATGAATGACTGAAAAAAAATATTTGCAAGAGTTTAAATATACTTATATTACAACAACATTACTAATCGAACGGGAAAGAGAAAAAGTGGAAATAATAAAGACATAATAACTTTGTTATTGCATGACGTAGTAATTTACCTTATTAAATTGGAAGTATAATAAATTTAAACAAAATAATCGATTAATTTAAAATGCAAAATGCCTTATTTTTAATTTCGGCTAAAAATATAATATTTTTTACGTTTAAAAATTTAATGAACCGTAATATATAAAACTAATGAATAAATGTTATTATAAATGGGCTGCATATGGTAAATATGTAATATTAAAATGTGCAAATACTGTTACGATTTGAATACTATTTCTGTTATATAATATCACCTAGTTAATAAAACTGTCTTTTTGTAAAATGGTATTTCTAAATTTAATGTTAAAGGTGAACAGTTTTTATATAATATACCTATATAAATTATTATAAAAATAAAATTATAATATTAAAAATAAAACGAAAACTATTATTCAGTTTTAAAAACAAACAAAAAATATTAAGAGCGGATTAAAATAATGTTTATGACATATTTTACAGTAAAAGTAATGAAAAACATGTAATTATAAATTAGATATTTATATATATTTGCAATAAATGCATGAAATTGTTTCTAATTTGTAATCAATTTAATTAAATTTATTTATTACACTATAAAATATTATTAGCAATTATTTATTTTTATTAATTTATTTTAACGTAGTAAAGCAAACTGAAATTATTAATTAATAAAATGTAATTTTTTTTCTATTGTGCTTTATTTAAAATCGATTTCCTACACACTAAGAAACCATGAGTAAATCGAGTGACAAATTATAATATGAATGGAGGCTATCCAATGATGCTTCTCGTCGAATACAAACGTTAATAATGTATGTTTTTTTCTCAAGAACATATAATGAGAGTGTACCAACACAATAATTTATAAGAGAACAAATGAAAATAATAATTACTAAAATTAAAGTAAGAAGAGATTTCAACAAGAATATTAAGCGATACAAAAGTAACATATAAAATAATAGTAATAAATGATGTAATAGGATCAAACTTAACAAAGAACATCAAAATGATCTATAGTTAAATAATGTTAACAGTACGATTGAACAGAACACAACTGATACTCTTTAATGTACTCATTTAAGTCGAAAAATTTCAAATTATAGTTGAATTCTAACCTTACTTATCATCATATAAATGTAATATAAGTAACTATAACATAAAAATTTGACGTTAGATATAATATAGAAACCAGTCTACCAAGTATAGCCGACACCATTGGCTCCATAGTTGTCATTCCAGTCTACGGATTTGATATTCTGTTGCCATATATCACCCAGTTCTAACACATAGAGCCATTTTAGTCATCTACCGTCTCCACTATTATCCAATAGATTTACCGCTAGATGGTTACCATGTGTATTTTGTCTATATGTGTAGTCTGTGATATGCAGTTTACAAGATACGTATGTATCGTAGTTTAGAGGTACGTATGTATCCTCTGGATCTCCTCACGAATATTTGAAATCTTAGAATATTGTAGACCTTATTATTTCTTACGAAACACGGCGTCTCTTGTTATAACCCTAAGTACTTTTCGGGAAACGCTGGATGACCTCAATGGCGCTGTTACAAGTCGATCCCCAGAATTGTATACCTTAGTTCCATATCGGTTTCAAGGATACCTTATATAGCAATAATTAATTTGACAGAAATAAATGGCATTTCCTACCCGGTATACAATACCATCTACACAAACCTAGAATTTAATTGCTTCCTTCTTTTTTTTTTATGTGATCCCTCCAGGTCTAGATGCAAACCGAGGTACCGCATAGAGTTCGCATGATGGATATAAGTATTACACAGGTGGATTCAAAGGCAACCACCTCTGCTTATCCTAAATGTCACGTTATCTGATTTAGCAAGATTCACTCTTAAGTTCCAATTACAGAGCCACATGTTGATAAGATTCAATGTAGATTTCAGTTTACCCGGGACTACAGCCGCCTCGCCATCACTTGCCATAAAACTGCTGTCATCCATAAAGGTTGCAACTGTGGCAGAGACCGGATTGGGAAGCTCTGTAATGAAGATCAAATATAAAATCGGACTCAAAACCGAACCTTATGGAACCCCCGACCGAGTGTCGATATAGTTGCACAATTCCTAGTTATACCTAATTTGTGAAAAAGTCCATCTAGGTAGCTATGTAATAAAATGGTAAGTAGGCTTGACTTTTACTTGTAAAGAAGATGTTAAATCCAAATTCAAATAATAATAAAAATAAAAATTCCAAAGACAAAAATTAAAGTAACCCATACAGCCAAACTTTTTTCAAAGGCTCGTTGCACATCTTACTAGTATACTAATCAGTATAACTAATTAATAGTATAATAAGAACTCATCAGTATGCAGTTTAACTAATCAGTATACTAATGCTTAATCATTTTAATTTTTTGACTTTATTTTATACATAATTTTTATAATGTTTTTCCTATCGATGCTCTAAAAATTGAAAAATCTAGAGAGACACATTTAATTTGCTGGTAAGGTGATTTTCACTTTTTTAATAATTTTAAAAAATTCGGTTTATTTTTAAATTGCATTTTTGGAAAGCAGATAAGCGTAAACCTCTTAAAGAATATGATTCAATCAGACTCATATGAAAAATGATAATATCTAATTATGGTAATTTTCACACGTTTCCGGTTTCGACCAAAGCGTTCATCCAATAAGGATTAATTTTAATTAAATCTCTGTCAAACTTATATAAATATAATAGTAAAAAAATAATTTTGATTAATCTAACAGTTATTTAGTTCTAGTAAATTTAGAGAAAGAATCATAAAAAAGACGATAAAGTAATAATTACATTATTAATTATCATTTTTAAAAATAAAGTGATGAAATTGAAATATATAGATTATTTTTAATGTAAACGGTATAGAATATAAATGTAGCTACAAGTTCATATTGCATTAAAATAAAAGGAAAGACTATCTGTAAGCAAAGATGTTATATATAAAAAATAAATTAATGCCTAAATATATAAGAGGTTTGTAAATAAAGTAATGAGACTGGTCAGAAAAACTTTTTATTTACAATCCTACACACACGGACTCTATCACGTTCGAAATAGTTCTCTTGGAAAGCCACACAACGCTTCAAACGGTTTTTCCACTCTTCGTAGCAGTATTGAAACTCAAACATTAGAATTTCCTTCAGGTGGTCGGTTACAATTTTTTTTCTACTGTTCGAAAATGGTGTCCTTTGAGGTGTTTTAAGTCGGGAACAGGAAAATTCGCAGGGACTCAAGTCAGGTGAAATTAGGTGGTTGAGGAACTACAGGAATGTTTTTCTTTGCCAAAAACTCATTAATTGAGAGTAGTGACAAGTAACTGACACAGTAATTGACTCGGTTATTGAGACCAGTGTGACAAAGGCGCATTGTCATGATGCAGCATCCAGTTGTCTTTGATGGTTGGTCTCACGCGGGCAACTCTATTCCGCAGTCAATCAAGAATTTCTCGGTAAACTTATTGATTTACAGTCTGTCCTTTAGGCAAAAGCTCCTTATGGATAATGTCATTACTATCGAAGAAACAAATTAACGTGATTTTGATTTTTTATTTGCTCATTTCTGCTTTTTTAGAACGTGGTGAGTTTGAAGTATGTCACACCTTGATCTGTCGTTTTGTTTCTGGGTCGTACTCAAATATCCAAGATTCATTACCAGTAATAACATTTTTTTTAGAAAATCATGATCAGTTTCAATTCGTCCTAGAAGATGGCGGCACACTTCTAACTTGTTTTTCTCACAACGTTGCTCATAATTAGTATCATTCATTTTTGTACGCACAACAAAAACTCGTTTCACGAAAAGTTTGTTTACGTCTCACGTAGCAACAATAAACTAGAAATATTACCTAATATAAATCAGCTGTTCATATAATCATATGCTTACTAGTAACTTTACAGTGTTGCCACTTTGGCTACAAAATAAAATTAGTCTCATTACTTTATTTACACACCTCGTAGGTAATATGTTATTTTTAAATAACTTTATATCATAGTTGTCACATATTTTATGAACACACCGAAAGTAAAAAGAATGAGAGGCTTATCAGAGGAATTTTTAAGCATGTAAATAATATACAATATGTTAATCTTCAAACATTATTAACTGTTATAATCAGATACATTTCATAGATGATGTGAACAGTTTGACGTACAATACAAGAAAGTTTCTTACTAACTATATAGTTGCATTCTGTTGATAAGAACTAGAATTTTGTAACTAATTTTCCCAAAACATCGATACTGGTACTGGTGTTTAAATTTATGTTATGACATATCTGGTATTAAAAAATGTGAAAGAAAATCGTTATAAATAAGCGTTACATTTTAGTTATGAACAGTGAAAAAAAAAATGTTATGACAGAAAAATTTCGACCAGAACATCGCAAATGAGTTTTACTCATGACGGAACGGAGACCGGTATATGCATTTGGAGTAAAGGTGTTTTGTGTGTGTGTGTTACCATTTTCCTAAAAGAATATAAGACCAATGTCGATGCGGTTTTTTGCATTACATAAGTATTATCTCAGAGCAGATTCTTAGATTAGTTTTACGGTTATAAGCCGCCAGGGGGCACTGCAGTAGATGTGTTCTTCAAAACGGCTTCGTGGGTTTCTAAAAATTTTTAATTTTATCACTTATTACTCTATTAAAAACATTATCAGAGAGTAGTAGCAGTAGTAGCACGAATACTTCGCCTAATAATTAAAACATATACTCTACGCAATCTTATACTAAATACAAATTGATTTTACTACAATCATTTTATGTGATGTTACTATAAATCATACATTTCTGAATTAAATTAAACTTCTTATTTCTCTTTTCTGCTTTCCAACGTCAACTATGATCTGAAGCGTTGCTAAAGATTTAAAAAATAATAAAATCTTTTATATAATGGAAATTAATCTCTCGATTCAATGCAATAAAACAATTCAGATAGTGTATGGAATGAAGTTATGAATAAATTCCTGACATAATCAGAAAAGCAGTAAGATGTTGACTTTCCAAGAACTATAAATTAATGAAATGTCGAAGTTAGGTATAGACGTAACACTTTGACATAATTCTCAAAAGTATCTGCAGAATACGGAAAACGCCTGGTACTATAGCACATCTCTCTGTTAAAGATTAATTAAGGTAAGCGCTCATATTTAATTATTTCTAATAATGAATAAATTTACAATTATTTAAAACTAGCTGCAGGGCGTGCCTCCGGTACGCCTCCGCAGCTAGGCACTCCGGGCGGGTTGCCCTGGCGGCGTCTCAGAATGAGATTGTTAGGTGTCAAAAATATATTACCTCTTGCGCAAAAATATATATATTTTTTTTTTTTAATGATGATAATTGATTTAAAGAAAGTTAGATTAGAAATTTAACTCTAAAAATTGATACTAACGAATAGGGATTTTCCACTAGTGATCTGTACATTCCGGTGCCAACTTTTGGGTTGTAGTTCATTATTTTGTAAAGAAAATCAATCACAAAAATAAAATAAAAAAATATGTAAAAAAATTTTTTAAACACCACTCTTAAATTAAATGTACTAAAAGGTAAAAAATAATTTTAGTACGGTATTATAGATTGGATTGGACAACAGGACTTTGATGGTGACATAAGATTATGTGAAAGTTAAACTACAAATTAAAGATTTGATGTTTTTGCCAATTTTTTCTTATGCCGTGTTTGCACCCCACTCTTTAAGCTATTCATCACGCATAAGACAAAAATTGGCAAAACATCAAATTTTTAATTTGAAGCTATGACTTTCACATAATCTTATATATCACCATCAAACTTTGTTGTCATATCCATTCTGAGATACTGTCCTAAAATTATTTTTTACATTTTATTGTGTTCAATTTAAGAGTGGTGTTTTATTTTTTTTTTTACATTTTTTATTTTCTACTTTTTAGTGCATTTAATATAAGAATGGTTTTTAAAAAGTTTTTTAATATATTTTTTTATTTTGTACTGTTTAGTATTCATAAGTTTATACTTTACAGCTGCTCTAGAGCACAGGTTTGACCGTATGTAGCGAAAGATTCGGATCGGTACGTTTTACGTGAGCGAGTGCAATCAAAAGATAGGGCTAAAAGATTTAACAGATTTCCAGATAACCAAGATCCGGTCGATCTGGAGTTACCCGATGCGTTAAACAGTTATCGCTCGACCAGCTGATACATGCGTTTGAATCGGGAAAATCGGACAATTGGTTGCCGAGATATTAAGGTAACCCCCCCCCCCACATCTAAACCCCCTCCACAATTTCCGAACGGCTCCCGGAGGCACTTGAATATATTATAATCAAACGGGAATGTAGGTGCGGATTGAATGTCGTCCAAGGGGATCGAAAATTTTTTTCAAAGTGTTAGGACTGGCCATTAATGAGATATTTGCGACTTTATCGGATATTTTTCTTTCGGATCCGGTTAAAAAGTTCTAGATTTTCCCAAATCTTCTATATATACATCGATATAGATATATATAGAGTATATCGATGTATAATAATTTAACAAGTACACACGTGACCACCACGAGACATGTACTAACGAATCGGGATTTTCCGCTAGTTATCGGTACATTCCGGTGCTAAGCTAAGGGGGACGCACACACAGACACACATTCAAATGCCGTAGTAATCAAAAAATATGTAATACAAAAATGCATCTTTATGAACTACATCATGTAGAGAAAAATAATGTAACTTAATTACATCTTTCTTTGTTCCTTAGTTGTAATAAATTATACGAAATGATATGGACGGAATGCCTTGATATTTTTAATGTTACTTAATTTTATACTGTTACAGATACAACTATAAACTCACAATCCAATATTTTAAATCTGAATCTGAAGGGAATAAATTGAATATAACAAATTTATTTTCATTTTTGTTATTCTCCACTGCTTTCTATTTTCTAGTAATCTTTCAACCTCAATACATATTGTACATTTTTTACATACTTATTCATTTCATTATATATTCCAATGTAATTACTTAGAAATACGGAATATTTTTAATCGTAAGCAAATAAAATTTTAATTATTAGAAGAACAGTGTTTCAGAAAGGATTTTTGTTTTCAAAATAGTACACAAGTTACCTTAATATATATAGGTCATTTAAATATGGCAGCAAAAATACTGCCTACCTGTATTATTCTGATGTATAAATATACAGTACGATTTACTTAAGTAAAGTTTTCTCTAAAGTTAACACCATCTTCAATAAGAAAAGGAAAATTCTCAAAAAATCTTTTCTGCATTTTCGGTCCGGGGTCAATTTTTAAAAATTATACACATTTCTTGATAGCTCTTCATACGAAGTATAAACTTTAAAAAAATATTTGAAAAATTTAAACCGATGAAAAATAAATCTAAAGAACAAAAAACATGATTTAATTTTAAAAAGTGGAGGTTGAGATTTTGAAAAAATGATTTTCAGATTATTTGTTATACATTATTGTATATACATTGTACGTAAAAAACTTTCTTTTTGTAAAGTTTTCTCTAAAATGTCTCAGAAGAAAACCGAAATTCGTTTCTTTACGATATTCCTCACCCCTAAACGAATTTCAAAAAAAAATATGATCAATGCCCCATATATAGAAATATTTGAGCCAAATTTGGAGAAAATCGGTTCGGTCAATCCTGAGATATACGGTCAAAAGCAATGCGGCACACTTACGCACATTCATAAATAGATACATAATTTTTTTTTTTTAGTTCAGCTGATCTTGTAGGATCCTAAAAAATAAAAATTTACAACAAAAAAAAAACCGATATTCCATTTATGTTTATTTCATAAGAAAGCTACCTATTGCAATGGGTATCATGATTCGACTTCCGAAAAATTTCGACATATCTTCGCGTTCCACATTCCCCAAACCCCAAAATCACCGTCACCACAAAAGTTCATATATACTTTACTAAGTTTATATATATTTCACTTTCTTGTGGACACGATAACTGTCGTAATTTTGCGTCAATCACTTTCAAATTGTTTCTTAAATATAACTCGTCCCAAAATCTCGGCCGTGTTCGTTAATGGCCGAAATCGGAACATGGGGGTGGAAATGGAAGACTTTTTCAAAAAAACAAAATATCGCTATAACTTTCTTATTAAGTAAAATATCCAATTCGTTTAAGGTTCCTACTATTATTTGAGTAAGAGTTTAAGAGTTACCTACGTAAAGTTTATTTTGTTATCACCAACCATTGGCTCAGGGGGTTGAAAAAATGACGTTTCGAAATCAAAAAATCATACTTCCCTTAATAGGTACAGTATCGAATCGGTTTAAAATGGTCGTTAGTCCTCTAAGCGATTACCTAAAACTTTTATCTGAAATAATTTTTGATATAACCAACCCTTACGACAAGGGATAACCAAAATGTTGCTGGAATTGTAAGAAAATGCTGAGCATTACTTGTCGTTTGCTAAGTCTTTGAAAGTTTTTTCACATGCAACCACTGTCGTATTGAGTAAACGTGAAATTTTTCTTTACTTTAAGGTGGAAATATCTTTTATCCCCTTCTTAGCACCGGTGAAATCTATCTCCGCCTTCAGGCGTGCCGAAAGGGAATTTTTTTTTGACATTATCTCTATACTTTCTTCATTAATATAGCTATTTCATCTGTATTCGCCCGAAAAGTAATATATTACTGTTGTGTGTCTGTGTATATATAGTGTGTGCAAATATAGCATACATAATAATATGTATATATTATTCCTGTACAATAATATATACATTAATTCCTTTGTAATCACCACCAGCAATGTAACCCAGTTCTATATATTTTTTTAAGTCATTTATACTACACACTTTATAAAGTGTTATGTTTAATTTCTTTTATAAAATTTTAATTTACATTTAGTATTTTTATAAATAATGCTTAAAAATCAAAATTCTCATCTAGTTCTACATTTTCTTAATCGTTTGGTAATCTTTCTTTCTGTTATTTGATTTCAATACTATAATTCAACATATTTAATCAATTGAATTTAATACAAATATTAGTGTATGAGCTGGTATAAATAAAAAATTACAAACTGTTACATCCGAAAATCAATGTGGATGTTTTGTATGTGCACATACGTGCACGCGCGTATGTGTACTTATATATATATATATATATATATATATATATACGTATATGAATATACGTAAATGTTAAACTACTCGTATCTGAAAAGCGCCATAATTAATTATTTTTAATAAACCTGTGTAACTTGTATTTACAAAGTTATTATTAAAATGTGGTACTAATTAATTTTCTTTTAAAGAAAAAAATTGTTATAGGTAAACCAATTTTAATTTGACATTTGAGTGCCGTATAATAACTGTATTTAAGTGGTAAATCTGCAATATTTAATACAAACTTGTTCATAAATTGATATATGGTTTTAATCCATTTATTCATTTTACATTAAAATTCTCTTCCTTTTTGATTTAATCTAGTTACATACATTTGATTTTTAATTTCAATTTTAAATTAATAAAACTTTCCTCGTATAAACCATTTAATTGCTTAAAAGGCTATAATTACAAATAAAAAATTATTAAAATGTTGAAAATACAAATTATACTTAACAAATATATTATTATTAATATAGATTTTTTCGTTTTGGATTTAATTGATTTAAATAGGATCAGACTTGTTAAAATTCTAATAAATAATTCCAACACAACTATAATAAATACCTCAGTTTCAATTTTATAATAGACCTTTTTACTAATCAAAAACTAATTATGTGATAATAAGCACATCATTTCTTTTGTACCGTTGTTGTGTTAACTTCTTTACAAGGTAACAAACTGATTTCTATTGTAAAATCAATCCATGTTATATTGTAAAATCAATGCTTGAAATATTAATTTTATTTATCATTAAAAAAAGATTCGGTATTTTACATTCAAAATAGCTAAATCCGCTTTTGTTAATAGATTTCAAGAACAACTTATTTATAAAAATTAAAATATTTTTAAATAATGTGAAGAGAATGGTCGTATCAGTTCTACTTCTAAAACAAAATATTTTTAATTTATGGAATAAAAGGAATAAATAAAAGCTATGAATAATTATAATAATTACATATATGATAAAGTAATGTTACGTAAAAATAATCTAGTATAAGAACAAATGAGAAAATTTGAACAGAATGATGGGAAACAAATGAAATACTTCCTTTCTAAACGGAAGACCATGTAATTTAGTTCTCTTTAATCAGGACCGGTTGCCATTATTTAGTATAATAAGCGCAATAAGGTTTATCAATTTGTTTTGGTAATTAATTCTGGTCAAAAGTCAAATGTTTACTTCCTTGTAAGAAGTAAAGGAAGTACTGTGATTGTGAAATATTTCGGTTTTTAAAAATATCAAAAAAAATATTAAAATAAATATTTTAAATATATTTAAATAATATATTTAAATATTATAATAAATATTATAATATTATATTATTAAATATTATAATATTATATTATTATTATTTAAATATTTTTTATATATTTAAATATTTAAAAATATATCGGTGTCAAAATATCCATTTTGACACCCCTGAATCCATTTTGACTAGTTTCGGCGTGACGTCTGTACGTACGTATCTCGTATAACTCAAAAACGATTAGCCATACAATGTTGAAATTTCGGGTTTAGGACTGTTGAAATAATTAGCTACGTATTTCCCGTTTTGATTGCAATCGACTGGACCAAAAGTGTCAAAAAAGCACAAAATTGAAAAAAAAATTGGATTTTGGACTTCTTAACTGCAGTAATAAGCCCTCATTGAGAGCTTTTCAACGATGTATCATAAATGTTGCTTATTTTCAATGGTTCTAGAGATATAGACAAATAAAATTTTAATTAATGAAATATTTGGATCTTACAAGAGGAAGGCACATTTATTCGAATCCGATTTTATCTACTTTTTTTAGTCTTTTTTTAAATTTAATTATATTGATTTATTAATAATTATCAACCTCTGACTGTAAAAAAAGGTTTACAATAAATAATAATCCAATAATAAAAATTAAAAAAACGTGAAAAAATATTAGAAGTTTTTAATGAAATAAAATTTTATGTACTTTTAATTTTAAAAATATGTAATTTAATAGGCGTACAAGGAAGTCATGTGGCGTCCACATCAGATTTTTTTTACCGGTTTGCATGTAGTGAATTTGTTATATGAACTCTTCTAGCATAGGACATTCATAAAAATTATCAAGTAACATGATTGTAACTGTTGCATAGTTTCAATATTTGACTTATTTTCTTTTTTATAAGTTATATCCCATAAGCCCATATGAGATATGTTTGTTATCTTATATTCTGTCTGTTACCTAACATAAAGCTCGCAAATAAACCATGTTAAACCTAAGAAATTTCGTAGGTTTCAGATATATTTAGCCTATTTCGTGAGTCTAAACGGATTTTAAAGTACTTTAAATCATCAGTTTGAGGTATTAGTATGTTATTTATACGTCTCTGAAGGCAGAGTATTCACGCGAGTATCCACATAACGTCTTTTGATTTGTTATTTTTCATATAAATTTTTCACGTTTTGATTTAATAGTGAATTTTATTCAAGATAATTTTGAAGTTCGTTAAAAGTCCTGGAAGTGGATTCATCCGTCGAGAATACAGTTTTTATTTATCCAGATGCGTCGAAAATCTTTCTCATTTTCTGTAATTCTGTTGTAATTAATGTGTGTAAAATTATACTGAGAAAACTTTTTTTGGGGTACCCCAGATTTTATTGAAAGAACTAAAATAACAAACGACTTGAAATTTAATTTGAAAAAAAAAATTGTTTTATATAAATTATTCTAATACAATGAAGTAATGTGAAGTTTTAATTTCACTTTTTGTAAAAACCCGAAGTCCAAACTTTACTGAAAGAAAAATTTATTTACATTATTTTTCAGAATTTATTTTCATTTATTGTACTTCATTTCAGAACGGGAAAGTCTTGTTCTTTCATCCAGGGATCCCATGTTCAAATACCGGCAAGTGTATAATTGTTCATAGCTACAAAATTGTATTTTTATATTTCCAAAGCGTTTCAAACCGTTTCTAAAAAATAAATTCTCCCATACGTTAAGAAAAACTATAATAATTTACTATTCTTCCTTCAATAAAATTTATAAGAAATTACATATTATGTTAAAAACCTCCAAAGTACGACAATAATCGATTACTTTTACAAGCTACCGTAGTGAAAATTTTCTAAAAAAAAATAAGTATGATTTTTGAACACTTACATCAACTTTTGGATGGTAAACGAATTGCTTCTATTTTATGAATGTAAAAAGTTTAAATTATAATTTATAAAAGAAAAAGTATCTCATCTAAAATCAATACAAAGAGAGAAAACTCAGAAATTTCACGACAAACCTTCAAATACTTCTTATATATATATATATATATATATATATATATATATATATATATATATATATATAAAATGAAGTTATGTATAAGAAGTATTTGAAGGTTTGTCGTAAAATTTCTGAGTTTTCTCTCTTTGTATTGATTTTAGATGAGATACTTTTTCTTCTACTGCTATCTCTTTTTCCTTATCTGTCGGCCTGTTTAAAATCACAGTCATAAAGTTAAAAAATGTCCAAGGAATACTTTAGAATGAAATATGTTTAATCAATAACATTACTTTTAACATGTAATCATCTAATGTAACTCTACGTTAAAAAAATATTAAAAAGTGTTGGTTTTACTAGTAATTAAATAAATAATCATTCTAAGAACTTTTTTAATTTATTACACATTTTACGCGCAAGATAAAACAACCACGCAAGAATATAACTTAGATAACTATCCTTAACTGTTATTATCAAAACCTTTTTTATATATTTTTCTTACATCCAATAATTTTAGCGATTTTCGTAACTTCTTTTGACAATAACTGTTTTTATACGGGCGCGCGTGTGCACGTAAATAAATATATATAAACCTGTTGCACTTCTAAATACTTAAATTAAAAACTTCCTAATCTTTGTACTGCACAACATACCATATATTTTTCAGAAAATATATTTTTAACAGACTTCTATAAAAGGAGAAATTCTCAATTTGACATGACATTAGCGGTAGATTTTTAAACCTATCTATTTTCTACATTGACAATTTAAAATTATTTTATAATTTTTTTACCCTGATCTGTGTTATTCAAAAAACTATTTCCTTTTTTTTTTGAAACTCATATAAATTATTTAGCTATGAGAATGTTACCCTACTTTAAGGTTTCATACAGCTTCAATCACAAACAAGTCCAATTAACGGGCAAAATTAGTTCATGACCTCAGACCTCAGACCTCAGACCTCAGGGACTACTCCGTCATTTACTTGTGGTTCCTGTGGGATGCCAGTGAAACCCGGTTCTGTATTGTCATAGACGAGATTCAAACTCACAACCTTCCGTAAATAATATAAATAAAATACAATACAATCATTTCATTATCAAGCTTTGCAAGTAATTAACTCCACCTAATTAAAAAGTTTAATTTATTTATCTTATTTTATAACGTACACATCTTTATTACACAGCAACTGTAAACTTGATAAAAAATTATAACTCCAACATGAAAAAGAAACGCAATAAATGTGTTGGGTTTTGTCAGTTGTAGTTTATCTTTAATTTACGGAAAAAGAAAAATCAGAAATTATTTTAGCACATTGAAGCTTTAACAACGATTTTTTATATATAATAAAACAAAACACAAACACATAAAATAAATAAAATTCAGTTTTACATTAAAAAAAAATACATTTATAAAAAATATAATATTTGTAGTTTTCTCGCAAAAAAAACATACGTTACAAATTTACTACGCTATTAATTTCTCTTTTAACTAGATATGAGAGAAAAACATGGAAAATCATAATTAAATTCACTTGGTAAAATCATACAAAAACACAGAAGCTCTTTAGTTTCAATTAAGATACAAATACATTTGCAAATAAATATTAATCTACGTGATATCATATATAAATGATATCCATACATCTTGTTTTTAAAATAAAAGACAAAAAATAAAATAATAATTCGCTACAAAAGAGTATTATTCCAATAATAATTTAAATAATCTGCTTTTTCACGTTAAGCTCTGAAACGTGATTAAAACGAAATGTATTAGTTATGTTTGAATTTTCATATATATTTTGTGTAAAACTGATCAGAGCTAAAAACTTTTATTACGGCTTTTTTTTTTTAATTGAAGATTTTTACCTCGTTATCTACAGAATAAAAATTGGCAACGATGTTACATACATGTTAATACGTGTTAATTGTGTAAAATTATAGGTATGATCTTCTCAAAACTATTACTTCCCTGACAATCATATACTTTAATCTTATTTTTAGTTATCTTATCTTTAATTATTTTAGGTATCTTATCAAAAGATAACTTAGTTATTTACTACTTCTTATTACAAAACTGTTTATCTTTTCTTATGTCATTCTTAATCTATATTTCAGAAATCACTTAAATCATAAAATTTTGTAGTAGTTTGTCTATTACAAATGTCAATTTTATTGTCCATTAGAAAAAAATAATAATAAATCGATGTTGTTTATCTACAGGAGTGAGGGATTTTTTTATCTTTAAAAATGTTAGACCATTATGAAAATTATACATAGGAATTCCTGGTTAGCTTATACAAAAAAATACTCATTTTATTATTATTAAAAACGTTTTATCGTAAATAAATTTTAACGGGGATGCTATTTATTATTTTTATCAATTCTATGTCATGAAGATAGGATAAGTTTTCAAAATTTACAATGTGGTTGGAAGTGAAATTTTAAATCTATTTAAAAAATAATATTTTTCCTCCGATAACCTAAAATATGTATACATTATATATTTTTTTACTATCTGGACATCAAAGAAGGTTAAGTCGAAAACTTATACAGATCAATGCCAATTTACTAACTATTGGCAAAAATTAAGAAAAATGGCCTAATTTTTTAACAGAATTTAATAAGATAACATGATAAAACTAATTATGGAAGTAGCGGCATTTGAATAAAGAAGTTTGTAAAGGTAACTCCACAAAATAAGTTTACGAAACTGAAATAAGTGCAAAGATCTATTATTCAAAATATGTAATAAATAGATAAATAGACATTCAAAAATAAAAATATGAAAAAATCAAACTTTTTTTTAAACAAAGCAGTGCCCCCTTGCTCTTCGCAGCGTTATTATTACAAAGTAATGTTACATATTTTTTTAAAAACCGCTACAAACACATTCCAGCTGAAATCCTAGTGGACCCGTGCTGCTCCACAGATTTATTACAAATTAATGTTATATTTAAAAAGATCGGCTAAAAACCTATTACATTTACAGTACGTCTCATCACCAACCCCCTTGTTTATCTCATTCCTTTCCTACCACAGGTAAAATGAGGGCTCAAAACTTATTTCCAGTCCATCCAGATGTTCTGCTGGACGGATCGGGCTGATTTGTTATTTATTCTACACGAAATTTTCGGCAGATATGTTGTCTAGCATCAACAGACCTTCAAAGTGATTTTCCTGTGATAACCTCCGGAAATTTCTCAATTAAGTAATAAATAAGAATATTTTTTAGGAATTATCAGAAGAGACTCAAGTTTGGGGTCAAATGATGCCAATATTTGTGGGTCATTCCGAGAATAATAAAAAAAAGGTCAGCCCGACTGTCCAGTAGAACGCCCGCACAGGCTGAAAATAGGTTTCAAGGTCATTTTTTTTTTAAATATACAATATGATCAATAATCTATATACAAAGATCGTGTAAACCTTCTCCATGTAATTGAAAAAGTAAGTAAAGGGGTACCTTTATAATGAAAAGCAGCATAGAACTTATTAAAATTCAAACTTCAAGGATTTGACATTTTTGTCACATTATCAAAACAAACAACCGCTATTATTCTTAACATAAGATACAATATCCAGTAACGTACCCGATGCTGTTTGCCTCTAACGTCAGAAACGAAGTTTGAATCAGTCACATCTTCCACGAGAAGATATTGGTTTTAATATGACGTAGTTGTCAATTAATAAGTTTGACAATCTGTCTTCAGCCAATGTTTTATAAAGGACATGGGATAAAAATAAAAATCATGATTCTCAACTGCTATATTATCTTATCTCGAATATCACAAGGAATTCTACACGCCTACTGATTTAATCTAATTTTTATTTTTTAGATACTAGGTTTAATCTGATTATAATTTTAATACGTTTTATTGGACTACAAAATCAATCAAGACTTTTTTTTTATTATTCTTCGGTATGAAAAATAGCAAATAAAAATTAAAATAATAAGGGAAAAATAATTTTTAACTTTTCTCATTTGGGTGGATGATATAATTTCAAATATTATTAATATGAGGAGGTATATACACGAATATGAAAACGAAACTAAAATAACATTACTCCCATTTCTTTTTAAATGGGTCTTTTATACCATATTCCATTTCAGTATAACATGTTTCCCCTTTTATCTTTTTCTTAATGTATTATTTTGTCTGATGAACAACTTTATATCGATATTTGTAATATTTAAAATATATGTATCTGTCTCTATCTATTCATGATCTATTCCACTACTTATACTATAATTTATCTAAATAAGTTTGAAATATTTCTTTCAGATATTTCCTGTCTGTGATGGATGTACTCGTACCTGATTCATTAAAAATTATTATTACCTTCGTACCTGTATTTTAGATGTAGGATGAAGATATTTAAATTAAAAGACGCTGCTTACATCAAAATAACACTAATTAACCTTTTATAAGGTATAATTTACTTTCCAATGACTGTTATTTTCCTTAGTAATTTTATCCCTGGATATTTACGAGTCGCTTAATTCAGCGTAATATTTTTCTCATTCTCATCTAAAGGATTATTCCCGTGTTCTTTAACGTATAACAAATTATACACTCCATTGAATTATTGCTCTACTTTTGTGTAAAATAAGCTGTTACCATATATAATATGACCTATAATGATGGTAAATATCAATATATATATATATATATATATATACACGCGCGCACGCGCACACACACACACATCCAATGTATTTGATAATATCACTCCAACGAGCCTTTGGTCTTTTTCGTAGGCGTTTAAGTACTATCCATTCAAATGCTAATTTGCTTCATCTGCTTTATCAGCTTTCCTTGCTACGTGGCTTGCCCACCGCCATTTCAATTCTTTAACTTTTGTCTGTTCTCTGATCCTCCTTCCTATCCGGTCTAGTAACTCCAAGCATTATTATTTATGCTATCCGCATCTTCTGTAGTAACTGAACGGTTAATATCCCAGTTTTGCTTCCACAAGTAAGGATTGGCAATATGCATTGACCGAAAACTTTCTTTTTAAGGCAAAATGGGAGTTTGTTCTTGAAAATGATGTTACGTCTCCCGAATGCCTATCACCCAACCTTAACTTTTCGTCCAACTTCTTTGACTATATCATCCTCAGTTGACATCTGTTGGCTAAGTTATATATACTGGTAATGATTTACCTATTTGAGTTCTCCAGAGACCAAACGTTTTCTTTCCTCTGCATACGTTTTGAACATGACCTGACTCTTTTTAAGGTTCATCCTCAGGCCTAGGATTCGCCAGTTCCTGTAAGTATTTTGAAGTTTTACTGGTTCTTGTGAAAAAATAACTATTATCTGCGAATCTCATGTAGCTTAGATATGCGCCATTTGTTTATATGTCCTCTTTTTCCTATTCCAGCTTTCTAAATACCTCCTCGAGATAGGCTGAGAAGAGAGAGCATAAGTGATCTAGTGTCGCATCGTTGTACATCTTTCTATATATTTATCTTTAGCTTATGTTCATTGACACAGAGGATATATTTGGATCAATGAAGGTGGAAATTAGAAACCACTTCACTCCTTAAATTCTTTAGTAACTCCGGAATGGAATCTTATCACTAAAAATGATTACACCAGTTTTAAAAGAGATTTATAGATGACTGACTAGTCGTCTATAAAAATTTTTTTAAGGATTTAAAAATTAGTTTTTTATACAGATTTCAAATTGACTAAATTTAGATTGTGGGTTTAAGTTTTTAGACAAGAATCACTACCTATCAGTAAGAAAAATACATTCAACTTTTAAATAATTTAATGTAGTGCCTATATATGAACTTTACAAATACGACGATTCAGAATGGGCAAGGCATTTTTCACACTGTCTTCCCTGAATGAGGGTGTACTGGTGGAGCCGGTAGGCCAAGCTCAAATAGTTTGCTTAAGGGTCAGGAAACGACTTCAGAGGACAAACCTCCAGGGGGACGAGGAGAAAAACCGGTTATAGTAGGCCAGAAAGAAATAGACATGAGCACGATTTGGGCGGGGAAGAGGCATAGGTGGAAGGAGCTATGTTGGTCGCTGGAGAAGCAACGCTTCTCATCGTCACTGAAAACTTCAGACGAAGGCTTTCCAAACAATCGTCAGAGCAGCTCACCCTTTCCGCCGGGCTGCTGTTCCCGGACAGAGGTTCGTGCGGGAAGGAGAAGATTGTGGCTGAGAACATTTCTCTCTTCGTCCTGGAAGAGTTATGCAGAGCGTGCACAGACTTTAAATGTGGCAAAAGTCCTATGGCTCTTGCCACATGACCTGACGGGATACTGGCTGAGATGGTCAAGGCAGTAGTCGAGTCTGAGCCTTGCGAGCGGCGACGTTTTCAACTTGATATACTGCAACACGAGCATATTTCCAGGAATTGAAAGGAACCCCGGCTAGTCATAATTAAAAAAGCCGTGCGCCGGGACTGTACGGCGTCCGCACGTAGACCCATATACTTGTTGAGCAGCTTCACCAAGATGTTCAAAAATTACTAGTAGCAAGGAAGAAGTGGTGGTCCGGGTTGGACTTAACGAGTACCAGTACGGTTTCAGGAATGGAAACAGTGCACGCAGTGTCTGAGATCATGAACATTACTAACAAAGCTGCTGGTGGCTCAAGGACAAGGAGAAAAATATTGTCAAGAAAGCACTTCAAGTAATAGGAAAACTGCGGCGCTAGATGGCGCTGAGTGGTGCCTCCTATTATACGGAATATCTGCGGAGGCTGCATGTGTGGTGGTTGGCACCTTTCCAACTGAATTCATGGCGCTTAGGTTGTGTGAGGCTGGAAATACCACCTTAGTGGTGATTCGGATGATTGACTGATGCTCAGATGGCAAGAACGTTGGGACAGTGCAACAGCGTATATTTATTACGGACAGTGTAATACACTGAACACAAGATTTTCAGCTGCAGCCGACAGGCCTCGCAAAGGGAACCGTGTGCAGAAGCGTTGAGAGAGATAACCGTTGACAATGTTGTCACCAAGATGCTCCACAGTTCAGAGAATTGATCGGCCGTAACGAAAATGGTGACCTCGATTATAAAGATGAGTTCAGAAGAGAAGGTGTCGGTATTGGACAGCCTGTCTTGCTAACAGGACTTGCTAAACAGGTCTTGCGACGGAGCTACCCTCGAGGTAGCTGCTTGCGACGGAGCTACTTGTGGTGATGGCTGCAGGACTCCTGCGGTAGGTGCCTCGCCGATACACCGCAACGGAGTTTGTTACTACACTCACGATGTTTGTAATACCATATGTGGTGGTCTGGCATGTGAGGATGAGGAAGAGGAGTTTTAGTTGAGAGCCCGAGACTACGCCTACTCCTGCTGATAGAGCTTTCCATCCTACGGCGAAAAAAAGGAATTTTTCACGCGTTACAATACTTCCATATTATATTCCTATTCGATATTCGAAAATAGAAAAGATATTTTATGATGTTTCAGAGAAGATATCTTATGAAAATAATTAATAGATTAGTAATTTCTTAAGCATTCCATGGTTAGTTAATTTAGCACTACGAATAGAAGAAATTTAAAGATCTTAAAACTTTAAATGAAGACAAACAGTATTATTTATTGTAGATGATTGATACCGTAAGATACCGCAAATATTATTAAGTAAAAAACGCTTTCAAAAACCCGAATATCTTTAAATATTGAAATACAATAGAAAGTATTCTCTTAATGGGTGTAAAATGACTTTTTTTATTTCTACAATTCTTTCTTAATATTTCAACAATACAGCCTCTTTTTAAATAATTTTACTGAAATTTCATACACAGTCTCATAAATAATGAATTTGATTAACAAAGTTAGTATGTTTATTAAGCTTGTAAAGAAAGATTTATTAGAATATTTGAGCAATGTTAGCTAATTCATTTTTTTTATTACCACACAAGTTAAACCAGCAAAAAATATTCATATCAAATAAAATAAAAATAATAATTTTATTAAAACTAATTATAATACATTAACAATTTAACAAATAATAAAATTATATTTCTTACACTTTGCTATGCCGACTTATGTATGTTCGTGTCGTATAAAAAAAGACATGAAAACACCGATCCTTTCAGTGATTCTCAGGAATAAAAAGCGCCCATGTCAGATTTATTACGAAAATAATAGTTTCCTGATGTCTTTTTAGTGAAACCAGTGTACTATATATTTTTTGTGTATATAATGGTTTTATATGTACGAATATTAAGTAATTTATTATTTTTATTAATCATTATAGGCTAGAAAGGTACAGTTCTCAGCGTTTACATTTCATTTGAACGACAAGATGGTGGTGAAAAGGAAAACATTCTTCGGCTTAGTCCTACAACGAATACGCGAAGAATATCTGCATGACTCATCATTGTACAAAGTACAGTGCGAAGAACATCACATATTCACGGACTGCGACCTTATCATCTTCAAAAATGTCGACACCTCCAGTATGATGACCATGCCAGACGGATTGCAGTTTTGTCAGTGGGTTACAATAATTACCACTTAATTCGGCTCATACTATTTTCTGACGAAATTACTTTTACCCGTAATCGCATAAACAACAAACGGAATTCAAATCAGTAATCTAAAGAAAACCCATATGCCGTAATTGAATCAAATTTCCAGCGGCGATTTTCGGTGAACGTTTGGTGTGATATGATCGACAACCATTTATATTAGAACCCTTTCATATTAGAACATTATGGCATGGGGAGAAATTATCTGGAATTCTTAAGCAATAATTCATTCATACAGTGCTTGAAAATTTCTCATTGGCGAAATGAATTGACGTGTATCAACTTGATGGAGCATGAACACATTTCTGGAATGAAGTAAGATAATTCTTAGACGAAAAATTTATTGGTAGATAGATTAGACGTACAGGCCCGGTAAACTGCCCACCTAGATCACTGCACCTAACTCCATTAGATTACTGTTTATGGGGAAGGATGAAATGGAGTTAAAGAAACAAAAGGTTGATACACGTGATGAACTGATCGCTCGCATTTTCAATGTCTTCATCAAGGAACGCGAAGATATCATTAGGTTGGTGACAGAAAATGTAAGAAAACGAGTTCAATAGTGTATTGATCTCAACAGTGGAATTTTTAACATTTATTGTAAATTAATAAGAGTATAGATTTGCTACAGTGGGCACTTTTCATTTTCAGTAAATTAAAAGAACTTTAATTTTTCAAACTTCTAAATTTATTATATTAAAAACAGTGTTTATTAGTTTTTACAAGCAGTTTTTAGTTTTTATCAACCCTCCATTAGTGTCCCTCCATTAGTGGTGCCCCATGTTCTGCCACAGATTCCCATGGATGAAGGCAATAGGAAATAAATAGAACCACGTAGATGTTATGGATGTTCCAACAGTTACAATTTTGAACGCAGGAGGTGGGCGGGATAGGGATGGCTTGACATGGAGGTAGTTAAGGCCCTCGGATCGTTGCTGCTGATGATGTGTGTACGATTCCTAAAACCGTCCTGTGTTACCCATAGGAAAACACCATGCCCCGAGTAATGCCATTACGGCGGGTATCGGGCATGTTGTCATAGGAGGAGGTTGTTTATTGAAGCCCAACCTTCTGAAGAAACCTCACACACCCAGTAGTCCGGAATGCTGGGCGTCTATGTGCATATTTTTCCTGCTCCTCCGTAAAGAAAAAAAATTATTTTGTTAAAATTATTTATTTTAATCGAATATTTTTTCGCCATGTTCGTTAAGTACTTAGGAGTACTTTTTTTAATAAGTTTTTAAATAAAAACATTAAAACTACACTGATGTATGTTCACTGTTTCAAATATTTAACAAAACGTTTAATTGCGTTTTTAATTATTTCTTTATGAAAAACCATTAATGTAACAAATAATTTATTCATATAGATGCAAGAACCTCACAACTTGTAGAGATGCTGAGTATACAAATCTTCAAATATTACAATTTATTAGTTTAATTTACCATATTAAAATTTATTTTTCCATTCTAACCGCGCACATTTAAAATCATTTACCATTTAGCATTCAATTTAAATCATAGATCTTATTTCATTCTTTTCCTTTCCTCTCCTATTAGCAAGCATCAATAGAAAAAAAGGTAAATATTAAACTAAAAATACAAATAATTACAATCTTTGTATCAAACTTCATTATGAATAAACAGTATCTCTGTGAAAATAATTAATGGAATGAATGAAGAAACCATTATTTGTAGCCGACCTGATATGAAATACCAACTACCTACTGAAATTGACAAAAGAATCCTTTAAAATATAAACGTCTTATGCCGTTTACTAAGGAAGTGAAGAATGAGGTGATTTCCTAGATTGGGCTCAATATACTCTTACGTATCAGTAAACAAAGCCCTCATCCCTTTGTCATTTAGTATTAGAGGGTATTTCAGATATTACTATAATTAATATTCTTATTAAATTTACTTCATATAACAAAGAAAATTCTACAAGTTTTTTTCCGATTTAGATAGTTAAACATCACTTAGATAAAATAAATTTAATTAAGTATAAATATCGTAATAATTTCATGGCGTAACGAACAAGAAATGAAAATCGCGATGATATCGTTTATACTACCTTTTAACAAATTTTACATCAAATATTTTGTTCATAATTCTATTAATTTTAGTAAAATTAAAATGGAATGAAGGCAAAACAAAGGATACAGTAGAGGTGTACAATGTACAATTTACAACAATTGTTCTTAATATAAAGCTCCTTATTTTATAAACATGATGGTAGAACAGCATTGAGCAAAAGAAAAAAATAGGTTAAGCTCATCTTATAAATAAAGCAAAATTTTACAAAAGGAAAAATATATATTTATATATTACAAGGTGTTTTTGTAACTGTAGCTGTACTAATTTTATAACATAATGGAAGTCTACTTTAATTTCACCGTAGTAAGAAACAGAATAGGCAGTTTTACTGAATTCAGTTAGTACCAGAAGAGAACTAATAAATAAGCTTCTTACGTCACCACAATACACAAATCTTACTGCAAATTGCGCACACCTGAGAGCGTATATAAGCCGATTATTCTAAGTTACTTCTCATATATCGGTGCCTTCAAAATTTCGTTCTAGTAAACTAGTACATATATATATATATATATATATATATATATGATAACTATTACCCGTGAAACGTGGTATGATTCACATATATATTACATGCATACGAGCATAATGTACTGGTATGAAATTTACATTCTTGATATCATAGTATATTGTAATGTAAAATAAATAAGGTAGCATTAAGAGTATATTATGTACTTACATATATTACCTATTTATTCATAAAATATAGATCAAAAAAATGTTCCTGATTTCACGAATTTATAATTATTGAATTTCTGTATAATAATGTAATGCATATATTTATTATTATTGTGTTTTATAATACGTATTACGTAATGATACACAAAAAGGTACCTTTTAACAGTTTATTAAATGACAAGATAATTTTAAAGCTTACATGAAATTTTATTACATGTAATAATACATTACATTATATTACATTACATGTAATAAAGCTTGCAGTAATAATTGAAGAACATAAGAAAGAATCCGTAATAAGAAAGGGAGTCCGACAAGAATGTTCCCTATCCCCGTTACTTTTTAATCTTTACATAGAACTAGCAGTTGATGATGTTAAGAATAATTTAGATTCGGAGTAACAGTAGAAGGTGAAAAAAATTACTGACCTTCAGAAGAGGAAACCATATAAGCAGAAAATGTTTTTTTTATATATATACACACACGAGTATATGTAAGACATTTTACATGGTGTGTGTGTGTGTGTGTTTACATATATGTATATATGTGTGTATATGTATATATACATATATGTAAACACACACACACCATGTAAAATATATAAATATATATATTTTTTTTTTTTTACAAATGTAATCTCAACTACCTTACAAAATGACACTACCTCAACTAAAACTAGTTTTTGAATGTAAAATTAAATTATTATTATCTTAGAATGTAATAAATATTATAAAATAACAACTTTTTAATACAACGGTATAATAATATAATAAAAAATAAACTCGGATACTGCTAATTTCAAGAAGACTTACAAATATAATGAGAAATGGCACTTGTATTATAAATAAGTACCATTCTCTTTCATGAATTCAAGAATCATTTTAGAATTTTTCATCAGATTATCCAAGCGAAATCAAAATTGTATACTAAAGAAGAAGATTGTAATATAATATCAATTTCTAAAAATTTCTGTGCTTTCTAATTATTTATGATAATGATTATTATGATATTCTAAAATTAAATAAAACTTTTAAAGCTTACTTGAGGAATAAATAAATAAATAAATAAAAAATTTCAGGAAATTTCAAACAAAAAAATCTTACTCATTCCTAATTTAGGAATTGTAAAAATAATTTTAAAAAATCTAAATAAGGTTGATTTAAATACTGGAATGAATCCCGATCGTTCCTGATAGTTTTTCATACGCTACAACAATTCAATGTATTTCCATTTTCAAGCGTTGAGTGTTTTCTCTCAGTATTTCATTCTTTCTCTTGTTTATTAATCCTTTGATTGTTTTATATTAATGAGCCACCAGTGGCACTGTTCTCTGATTTAATTTCATGTGTGTACTTACGTTGAATTTTTTGTATTAGTCCAGGAGAGTAAGATTTTAAAATATAAAAATTACCAACCGGTAGTGAGTGAATAGATGAAACATTTAAAGTAATGAAACCTTATATATGTTTTCTACTCGAGATTTTCATTATTTTGTTGTTGTTAGATGTTTAAAGTTGAAAAAAAAATACATTTTCAGCGGTTTATCGCTCTTGCTGGAATTGTAAGAATATGGGGTTGTCGTATGCTAAACATGTGAAACATTTTTTCACCTGCAACCATTGTCGTATTGATTAAATTTGAAGTTTTTCTTAACTTTAAGGTGGAAATCTTTTTTGTCGCCTACTTAGCACCGGTGAAATCTGCCTCTGCCTTCCGGTATGCCGAAAGGGATTTTTTTAATTCAATTGATTGTAATTAAATTCATTTGTTAATTATGTACAACGTGAGCGAAGTCTACAGAAGTGCTAGTAATATTTTTTTATTGATGAGAAGAGATATTAAAAAAAAAATTCTAAATTAATTATTTTATAAAATTGACATTACTGTCATTGGTATTTACTATGCAATGTTTTTTTTATGAATTTCAGTTAATTTTTATCTACAATTATAACTTAGATATACGATCGCAAAACTTGAACGGTAAATAATAGCCTATGCAACACTCTTAGTATAACCACAGAAGAACCTCTTCTCTCTTCTGATGTATAAGAAAATAATATTTTTGCATTTTAATCATTCAGGCCACACTTTGATTAAAAGAATAAAATAAACCGTTTTATTAAATGTTCAATAAATATTTAATAAACCGTTTTATTAAATATAAGTATTAAAACTATGATAGTATTTTTGTTTGATTTACTTCAATATTTGACACTTAACGGAAAAAATTGCTGCAAAAAAAATTCGAAATAAATCTATTTTAAATTAACGGAGACCCTCTATTCAGTCTTGGAAAAACTTTTTTTAACGTAATTTATTATTTCAGGTTAAATTTAAATAAAATAACCGTAAAAGATTTGAAACCTTAACATTTTTGTTTATAACATTAAGATTTTCAATATTTTTACCGGGGTTCTCTGTTGAAAATAAACATCGATTAGTACCAAAGGAACAGCATATAAGGTGTTCATGACGTAAAGTTAAATTATACAATGTGCTAAATAGAGAACTTGAAAGAGAATTTTATTCTGATAATTGTGTGCGTGCGCGTGTGTTTAAATGCTGAATAATAAATTATTTGTTTACCGTTTATCTATATATTTTAACATAGCTTTCTACCTGTATTACATTGAAGGATTTACATGAAACAAGACTCGACAAGGATTTAATTCTGTTAACATTCAATATAGAAGCGTTGAGTTGGAAATTTGAGTTAGTTACTTACAGACAAATTTATTTGTTCACACAAATAGATAGTAGTATCTCGTCCTTTCATCCCGAGGTCCTGGGTTCGAATCCCGGTCAGGCATGGAATTTTTCATACGCTACATTTCCATCTCCCACATATAAGCTTCAAGCTTATGTGGCGATACCATCAAGCAAAAAAGAAAAAATGAATGTGTGTGTGTGTGTGTGTGTGTGTGTGTGTGTGTGTGTGTGTGTGTGTGTGTGTGTGTGTGTGCGTGCGTGTGTGTGTGTGTGTGTCCTTAAATCCGGTATGTTGTATGTTGTTAAATCCGGTATGTTGTCCTTAAATCCGGTTTTTACAAATTTCATGCATTGATTTTCAACTTGCACAATATGATACTTTAAAAAGGTGAGGTAAGTAAACCTATAAAAAAATCATTCTCACGGTCGTAAATCGGCCTTGAAAGGTTAAAAAATTACAAGTTTTAAAACTCTTTATTAGGAAACCATTGTTATTGAATGGGCATATTATTCGTGTATTATTAATATTGTTAGAGACATTTCATTTAATAGCTTGGTCTTACTCGTATAGTTTTTTCTAAAATTTAAAATTAAACTTACCAGCTAAAAAACTGGTTAACTCGATTCAAATGCTCCAATCATTCGTTTTATGTTTGTTTTATAAAAAGATAAAAATTAATAGTAAATCAATTCATTTAAGTGTACGTACTCTAATAATAATAAAATAAAAAGTTTTGTTACCAACTTTATAAACCTTACTTTTTTTGGTGAATCGAAGGAACCCCATTTACGGGCGAAGTGTTGGACTCGCTAACAGATTCCGCAAGATGTTATTAAAAGTGCGTGTGTGTGCCTGCGCCTTACCGACTGGACTCCCTATCCCACCAATCCCTTCTCCCAAGACCTTACTTAAATTGAATTTACCTTACGTAAAACAGTACTGAATTCAATCGATTAATTAAAATGCAAAGAACAAGTAAAATTTAACTAATTAATGGTGTACTTATACCTTTACACCAATGGTGTCATACGACCTAGTCGTGTAATCAATAATAAATTTAAATACAATTTTATAACTGCTTTTTATATTGTTGTTCACTCTTAAATTATGAATCGGTTTACAAAATATAAAATTTCTAACGGAAACTGATGAAAATAAAATTTATTTCAAGATTTAAATAAAGAGTTTATTTTATTTAGAAAAAATTCGTGTATTTAGTTTTAACATTTTATTTCTTACTAGCAGACCTTGCAATGCTTCCCTATTACTAGATTTGAATATATATATATATATATATATATATAGAATAAAAAACACAATTGAAAGTTTGATAAATCATTACAAAAATAAATATTACGGAACTTCACCAAATTTAACCTTTCCCTTTTTTCCTTTTCCAATTTTTCCTTTCTCTTTTATTCCCTTTTTCCGCGTAAATCGGTCCAGTAGTTTTTTAGTCAATTGCGGATACACATACGAACATTGCCTTCTATATCTATAGAAGAATAAAGTATTTTCGTATGTTTGTTTATTTTTTCGTAAACATTTCGACACCGGCGTCATCTAGCGGGTACAGTTTTTGCAAAAATTCTTCTTTTCATGTAACTAATATATATTTTGAATATAAGTCAAATCGGTCCATAAATGCAATTTTTCCAAATCTCTCTCCTTCGCTTCTTTTCCCTTTTTCCCACGAGTAAATCTGTTCAGTAGTTTTTTAGTCTGTAGTGGACGCACATACGAACATTATGTATAGAAGAAGAAATTTTGTATATTTCTTTGTTTGTTTCGTAAACATCTAGACACCGGCGCCACCATGCGAGTATAGTTTTTGAAAAAAAAAATGTTTCACGAAACTAATATACATTCTGAAATGAGCCAAATCGGACCATAAATACAATTTTTCGAAATATTTTCCTGGCCGGTCCAAACTAATTTAGAAACCTTAGCGGGCGTGCGCATAACTACTCACCAATTTTTCATCGCAATCGGATGAATGGTATAGGAACACATACGGGACAAACAAACAAACAAACATTTATTTTTATATACGGGTATATATAAGATAACATTACAGACAAAAGGTATGCTTTTTCGAATATAATTATACGGAATGAGTAACAAATATTTTATATGGGTGGACAATCATATAATGTGGACAAAAGGGGTGTATACATGCTTGCAACATTACGTTTGTATGATTTTGAATGCTATGTAGGTGGAACTTCGAAAAATTATAAATATAGAGTTGACGAAGAGATGAAATGTACCGGTATTTGAAATATTCATTTTGAGTAACAGATTAAATGCATAAATGATTTTAGAGCTTGTTGTAGAAACATAGCTGTGTGGGAAGTGTTTTAATTTATTCTGTATTCTACATTGTTAAGCTGCAATTAATGTGTTGCTTTTATCTAATATTACTCATAATAATCCTAAATATACGTTCTTTTATGTATTTATTAGTTATAATCAATATAATTTTGGTGAAGCTGGATTCAGCGAAATAGAATATTACTGATATATTTGACAAACACTTATATGATTATCGATAAAAAGGGAACAGAATATTAAATTTATTTTGCCTCGTATTCTCTATTTATGGAATTGTGTCGGCGTCTAATTTTTCTTGTTTTTCAGGGATGATTAAACCTAAAACCATCAAATTTAGTGTGGTAACATAAAAGGAGATAACTACTAGTAATTTCTAGTACGAGTATTACTATTTTTGTAATCTTTCTAGAGAGTAGATACATTACATTTTTATCTTCAACTTGAAAATTGATATTATTTATCCCTAAATGTGAAATTATTTGTTACGAACAATTTTAATTTAATATAAATGCTAAAGTAGATACAATACCGGTTTGCAAAAAAAAGCATTTCCAAGATTTTTTAAACATTAAGCTGTTTAAACTTGTCATGACCTGTAAAGATCTTTTATGTTATTTTTCTCGAACAGGAAAAGAAATAATGAAAAGTTTTAAACTGTGACAAGAAAAATAGGAGATAAGATCTCTTTAATTTAAAATAATTTTCTTTATCGAATGTCTCAAAAAGTATTTAAGACATCTGACATGATTTAAATAACATTTATCGGTATCTTAGGAAAGGGGATCATAGCGAAATGTTGATTATATGATTAGTTAGGAATAAACGTATATTACTTTACCAAATCTATAAGGAAACGCTTTATTATTTTTTTCGTATAAGAAGTAGATGAAGTCGTTATGTAAAAATAATTTTTAAATTACCTCTAGAAAAAATAATTTTTTTTTAGAAACTGTTTAGAAACAGATATTTTTAGATGGTAACGCAAAAATATTTCAACAGATAACTTCAAAACTTTGGAAATGAATGTTAAGAGAAAATAACTAAATAAAAGTGAATGAATATGTCTACAAACAGAGAGGAAATCGAACTAGTAAAACGGCAAGTTCTTAGCTACCATATTTACAGAAGATTTTAAAAGTAAAGCGAAAAAACAACATCAGAATATCAATGACAAAGGAAACACTTAACAGAAAAAAAAATACTATTATAATGCATTAACACTGTAGTTAGATGTAATTAGATGAAGCGTCTTATGAAGTACTATGCTTGAAATGTATCTTAACACTGATAAGAACCTACCCGGATACACTTCTATGAGGAATAATACACTCCTATTAGGAACTGAAAAATTTTTTTTCGAAATAAAGGAGAATGATGGTAGATATCGTTCAAGAAACCTAATCAGGATCGATAATCATACCACGATTACTGTTAGAAAATTTCATAAAAATTTTAGGAATTATAATATCTGACAGGAATCCAGGTTCACATACCCATTTTGTTATGTAAAAATGATCGTAGTTTAAATAATAGTTACATAAAATAATATTAACTGTTATCTAACAAGCATAAATATGCAGTAGCGAGAATAATCAAGAGTATAATGTACTGGGAGAAAACCAGAAACTAAATGTACGGCAAGAACACGAAAGATTATTGAAAATTCCATCACACGTCACCATCACCAACCCCGCCTTACCTTTGCAGGAATTGCTGTGGGGTAACTTGACAAACAGTATTAACGTTTTAATTAAACAAAAAAGATAATCAAAGATACAAGTTATACTTCCATATTAAAAATATTATTTAACGATGATAAAATTAAATATATAACTATCGTAATAAGATAGAAAGATTAAAATTTATAAATCAGGGACTCTTTTATTTATGTAGTTGGGTTCATTTATTTTCACTTATGCCATTAAACAACATTAATATTTCATTTATACCATTAATATTTAAGATGTGCGGATGTACTCTTCGCATTGCGATTAAATCTTAAAAATAGATTTTGTAGAAAAATAAAACACAAAAGAGAAGAAAAAAGGTGAGAAAAATTAAATTTAAGGGTTTAACTTATATTTTCTTAGAAATCTAGATAATAAAAACACTGAAATCAATCTTTTTCAAAATGAAAATTACAGTTCATTTACTCTGGTAAAGAACAGCGAAAATAAGATAGCGTTAGAATAAAAAAAAAAAATAAAGCAGGCAGAGAAAATTGTTTACATTTTAACAATATTGTAATAAATCATTATTTTTTACCCCTTCTGTCGACGTTGCTGTAATGGAAGGAGCACTCGGTACTGTATGCGGTAATAAGACGTATAGTTATATTCAGCCTATTATTCTTTAAATCTAATGTTGAGAAACCTTTATAAGAGTTAAAAGCGTAATTCAAAATTAATCAATCAAATATAAGGTCGTTTATTTTTAAGACACAATGAAATATATATTTTATATAACCTGTAAACCTTTAATAATTTCTTACTTACATTTTAATAATAGAAGTAAGCAACCGGACTGATAAATCTTACCTGTAAAACACAAAGAAAAATAATTATGAAAATTATAAATAAAAAATATCAACACATTTCTTCGATGTTAAAACCAAAACTACTAAATCTAATTTATTATTATTATTTCCAAACTAACTAGGAAAAACTGGAAAGTAAAATAGTTTCCCATTGCTTTTTTTCTGATTATACGTTTTACATAAACATGTAAAACCCAAAAATAAATAAAAAATACAATTTATTTGAAATATAGAAAAATTTAATCTTACAAATGACTTTGTTTACCACAGGGATATTTTTTTTTGTTTAACCTCCGGGATCACCCGGAGAAAGAGAAAGAGATGAATGATCTGTAATGTAGATGAAAATGCCATGCCTGACCGGGATTTGAACCCGGGACCTCCGGATGAAAGGTAACAGAGATGTTACCACTCGCGCCACGGAGGCCTGCGCGAGTAGCGCACAGGAATTTGAGAGTACATTATCAATACTCTAAGAGAAATTAATCTTTATGTAACGCAGGCGTGTACTGTATAATATGCTACGCAACTAAAAGAATAAAGAAAATGGGAAATATTTTCTTTGAATTAAATTACTCTTTTCACTTTTGAAACACTGCATTAAACACTTTATAACTACTCTTTATCTTCTTTTTTGTATCTTATGAATAGTAATGAGGATTACAAGTTAAATTTTGAAAAATAACTCACAAGCAGATGCTAAAACGTCTTAACCAGCCGAGAATTTATATATAATTGCTGATACGTCAGTTCGGTTTCTTTACAGACATCTTTTAGTGAAAACATTTGATAAATTTACTAACTTAGCCCTTGTGAAAAGATCATGTAAAAATTTCTGCATTTTTAATTCACTAGAATTAAATTAATATAATTAGTAAATTTTCAATGAAAAAAAAAATAAAACGTAAGGTTATTCAATAACTTACAGATTACAGAAATGCGTATATGCATTCTTTTAAGGAATTCCAACTCGCTAGCTGTTTACATTTTATTTTTGTTATGCAAGTACATAAAAATTAATTATCCGGTAATGTAAGCACAAAAACATTTTTACATTTCACCGATACTAAAATAATACAATAAATTTTTAATAAAATTAAAAAAAATACATTTTTATGATAGATTTTTAATCAGTTTTATAATGATTTCATTTGTGACTCATTAAAATTAATTAAAACAAAAATCTTTCGTCAAAAAAAAAATAAACTAATTAAATAAAAATACTTAATTATGAGGTTCTTTATAAAATAATTGTTATACTGTATTTTAAATTCAAGTAGAAATGTTTTATTTCAACAAAAGAGGAACCGGAAAAAATATTGTTACATCAAATGCAATTTAAAAGAATAGTAAAAACAGAATGAATAGAAGCAGATAGAACAAACACCAGAAGTCGTATTATGGAATTAATAAAAAATATTATGAAGAGAATGAAAAAAAAAAGTAAAAAAGAGAATGAAAAATTGCAAAAGGGATTTAATGTAAAGTTTAAATGAAAAGATGGATTTAAAGGCGAGTCAGAACAGTAAAGACTACATAATAAAAGCAATGAAACGAAATTTTTAAGAATTAAAACAAAAATTGATGAATGTTACAGATTAAACGAAAAAAAGGTTTTAAAATTTCCATAAAGGATGTAAAAGAATTAATCAAGATAAATACTCGTATTTCTGAACTGATAATCAATTTTATTATATGAAATTTCCTTTTTTTAATTAGATGTACTATTTTTTATAGTATCAGCAGAAAACCTGCATATAAAAGTAAGTTTTCAATGAACTTTACTGAGAGGGAGAATCTCCTTCCTCTTAAAGTGAAAGTGTTCTTTCAAATTTTGAAACAAGACATTTAAAATTGTATGACCTGAGAAGAAAGCTACACATTGTAATGGGTACCATTATTCGACTTCCAGAAAATTTCGAAATATCTTTGCGTTTCACATCCCCCAGACCCAAAAACCACCGTTAGGTTCAAAATTGATATATATATATATATATTTCACTTTCTTATGGACACGATAACTGCCGTAATTTTTCGCCAGTCACTTTCAAATGGTTCCCTAAAAGTAACTCGACCCAAAATCTTGGTCAAATTCGTTAACGGCCAAAATCGGACCCTGTGGGTGAAAATGTAGCGGATTTTACTAAAAACCAAAATATTGCTATAAATTTTTTATTAAGTAAAATAACGAATTCGTTTTACGGTCCTACTATTCTTTGGATAAGGGACTAAAACTTATACAAGTAAATTTTTTTTTTTACATCACCAACCATTGGCCCAGGGGGTTGAAAAAATGGTTAGTCGAAGACAAAAAAGAATCATACCTCTCTTAACAGGCAAAGAATCGAATCGGTTTAACATGGTCATAAGTTCTCTAAATATTACCTAAAACGTTTGTCATAAACAATTTTTGATATGACCAACCCTTACGGCAAGGGATAACCAAAATGTTGCTGGAATTGTAAGATGGGGCTTGTCGTATGCTAAACATGTGAAACTTTTTTCACATGCAACCATTGTCGTATTGAGTAAATTTGAAAATTTTCTTAATATTAAGATGGAAATTTGTTTATCCCCTACTTAGCACCGGTGAAATCCACCTCCGTTTTCCGGCGTGCCGAAAGGGATTTTTTTGTTTGTGTTGCTTTATCTACGAAACAATTATTTACAAAAATGTAATTATTTATACTGTATAATTTTACAGCGAAATAAAGAAATTTATTCATATTTAGCAATATAGTTATCATGATCATCTAATACAAGCGTATTGAAAGTTTAAGTAAGAATAAAATTTGAGATGGAAACTACAAAAAAAAAGATTAGAGTGGGAAAACGAGAATATAACAGTAGCTAATGACTCCAAGCTCCATCAGATATACACATATATTCGCGGGTGCGATGATAATAATAACTTTGGAAGGAGGCCGTTTACGTATACTCCCACCTTTCCGTTATTTATATACATTTGAAACATTATTCTCACTTGAATACATTACACTGAACATATTTATACTCCTACAATTAGAAAGGATACAGCAAGAAATTGCGATTTAAAAGCAATAAAATGCAGAAAATTTTAGACAAAGCATTTTTCTTTGAAAAATATTCCTTGCTATCTTTAGAAGACCGAAAAACATAGAAAATTAAAAAGATTTTACATCACTAATACTCGTAGTTATAAAGCCAATTTTTTTAGGTATTTTTAAGAAATTGATAAGCAGTTATTAGCAATATTTTTTTTTTTTTTACTGTATTTAAATACTTAAATACTTCTAATTTATTTTTTAAAATTGACAATAATATATTCTTCTTTACAACAAGGTAGTGTTTAACATTTTGTAAAATATATCCTATATAATAAAGCATACAGTAATTATACGCATTTCAACTCAATTTCGAATCCTGTTGATTTTGTATTTACGAATTGAAAGTAATCGCAGTGTAAGTAATAGTGAGTGTAGATTAATGGAGAATGAAATAAGTGTTTTTGGACGGAAAACGGTGTTTTCGGCTTCGAAGGCAAAGATTTTGTTATTAATATCGGTAGACAACGACGGTCACTGCTGGGAGTGTAAGGAAATCGACAACTAAAATCTAAAGATAATTTTTATGTATGTATTGATTGTTTTATTAAACTGATATAAAAGAATTGTTTGTTATTTATTTTATATCATCATATACATTAGCTTCTCTTTAAAGCTATCGAATCGTATGCTTGCGTCGAAATTGAATGCCAGTTATTTTCTTATTGATTGAATAGTATACGTCATGCCGAAAATAGAAGGCACTATATCAGTTTCCAGTTAAAGCTATGGAATCGTATATAACAGCTGAAACTGAATACCACACACTATTCTCATCGGCAAATAAAATCGTTGCATTATATTTAAATGTATATATTAATGTTGCTCGTGCCTTGTAGTGAATAATTACAATTTCAACTTAAGTAAGAAAGTAAGAAAGTAATCCTACTGATTTTTACAATAATCACATAACTACACGTTTCTTAGTTGTAAGAATTTGTGTCTGAATTTCTGAAAATGCATAGATAAGGTTATACGAGCATTCGGTTTACATTTATGATCTACCAACGATTAGCATTCATGCAAGATATTTTTTATTCATTAAAACTAATTTAAATTATTTTGTTTCAATTTAACAAGATATAACAATAACTGGTACCATAACTACCAAAAAAATTTCATTGTAAAAATGTTAATGTATCTCCTTCACTCTATATATAAAGAAAAATTAGTTAAAAAGAGGCCCAAAAAAGAGTTATTTATCCTGAATACCAACAAAAAAGAATGGTACAAAAGAAAATTATGAATCACGCAAACCCCCGGAAAATACTTACAGAATGAATGGCATCCCTCAAAAAAGAATTGTTTGCTCCGAATCCGAAAAAAATTGATACAAAAAGAGACTGAATACTATTTGTTATTTTCAAATTTCTCTAAAACATCTTGACCTCGAAGGGGAAAACATCCGCCACGCGACGGACATCCTGACCCCTACAAGAAGACACCCTCAGCCACCCTCTCCGTTCGGAACCCTTATGGACTTTACCGGTAGTCATCTTCGAAACCTCGGCTTTTGACATTTTCCAGTCCGCCTCGGTAAGGAATACCACGAGTATTCCCATCACTGTACTACTATTTAATAAACTCAAAACAAAACACATCATACTGATTCTAAAGTAAGACTGAAAGGGCCTAACTAAACAAAGGAATTGAATTACCTACCCGTAGAAGATAAAAGTGAGTTCAACACACAACACGAAACATAAAAATATTACACAGAACAATAACAACACATTAACATTGAAACAAAATAAAACAAAGACAAGAACAACAACAAAAACATAATGTATAAAACAAAACATTAATAAAGACAGAATATAAGAGAAATCCAAGCAGAACTCTACATCCCCTCAGCAATCGTTTCCTTTGCTAAGTACACTATAAAACTCTCGTCACAATTCGTTGCTTCAAACGCAGGGAAAAAATATGTTAATAAATTAATTGAGCAAAATTTTGAAGAGAGATGACAAAAATTCACTCGCCACGCAGCTGTTTCAATTACAAAATAATAAAAAGTAAAATAATGTTACTTTAAATAGAAATTGCTCTCAGTGATTGAGTAACTTGCTTGCTTTTTCGTGTTTTTTCTAAACCAGTTTATTATATATTGAAAAAGCCCGTGGCAAGTGAATTTTTGTAATATTTTTTAAGCCGTTGCACCGCTTAATTTATTAAATACTTTTTCTCTGCGTTTGAAGCAAAATAATTGTGATTCAGATAAGTTTAAGAGTAGCAAATAGTATTCAGTTTCTTTGTATATCAATTTTTTTTTTAGGATTAAGGGCAAAATATGTTTTTGTGGGTTATGTTCATATTTAAGTGAACATAACCCATAAAACATTTTGGGGGTTTGTATTATTTACCATTTTTTTACATCATTTTGTTTTTGTTGGTATTCAGGACAAAAATAATTGTTTCCTGGGCCTCTTTTCAACTTAAAAAAATTTTTGGGTCAATTTTTGGGGAGGGGGTTATAAGGATATTCACTTACACTTTTACAATGAAATTTTATTTGACGATTGTGATAAAAATAGCAAAATCTGAGAAAAAATGATAAATCACTTTTATTTTCAAAGGAACTTTTAAATTTTCAAATTAATTGTAAACGACATTATTTTATAACACATAAAATGGAATCAATACATAATTTTTTTAGATCCTACACGTTAGCATAATTACAGCATTTCCAGATACAGATGATCTATTAAAAAAAAACTGATATAGACATTACATGACTTCCATGTTCGCCTATTAAATTACACATATACATTTTTTTTTAAATGAAAAGTACACCAAATTTTATTTCATTAATAACTTCTGATATTTTTTTACATATTTTTTTTTTATTGTTATTATTGAATTATTATTTATCGTAACAATTGTTTTTACAATCAGAGGGTAACAATTAACAGAGGGTAACAAATAAATATATTTAAATAAATAAAAAAACTTAAAAAAAAGAAGATGAAGTCTAATTCGAACCGATGTGTCTTCCCCTTTTAAGATCCAAATAATTGATTAATTAAAATTTCATTTGGCTATAACTCTGGAACCAATGAAAATAAGTACCACTTATGAAATATTGTTAAAAAGCTCTCAATGGGGGCTTATTACTTCAGTTAAGAAAAAGTCCAAAATCGAATTTTTTTTATTTTGGGCTTTGTTGGATACCTTTGGTTCAGTCGATTCAATCAAAAGGGGAAGTGCACAACTAGATGTTACAACAGTGCAAAATCCAAAATTTCAAAATCCTACTGCTAATCGTTTTTTAGTTATGCGAGAGATAATATACGTACGAACGTACAGACGTCACGCCGAAACTAGTCAAAATGGATTCAGGGTTGGTAAAATGGATATTTCCGTTGTAATTTGTGGACCAAACTTTTTTGCGATTACAATGCTTCCTTTACTTCGTACAAGGAAGTAAAAAAAACTTATATAACTTTTTTCTGTTTACCCTCCGAAACCACCGTAGGATATTCTTATAACTTAATCAGTGTTTCATTAACGCAAATTTTAAATAAATAAAGTAAGCAATATATAAACCTCAAACGAATCAGGAAATTTAAATACTGCACTAAAACGTTATTGGATGACCGGTTGGGGAAATACTTGCTGAGCTTATATTCGTCCCTTGCAAGCGTCTGACAATGTTTCACCACCATTACAATCAAATAATTTTCCTAGTTTAAATACACTTGATGTATTTAAGGACTGATGTCAAATGTTGGAAAATCTCGAACGAGCAAGAGGAGGCTCTATGCCCAGTGGCCAACTTGGTTTTGCTTTATGGTTCACCAGTCTGGGCAAGAGCAGTGTTGGCAGAACGTAATAAAAGGTTCTTGGAGAGGCGGATGGCCCTGAGGATAGCATCAGCGTACTCCTCGATGTCTATAGAGGTGATAATGATTATAGGCATACCGCTAATGTAACAGTTTATAACAGAAGGCTAGTTTATGTAACAGAAGGCTAGTACGATAAGTTATCAGGGGAAGCCTAAGAAGATCTTCCCCTACAAGAGCGTCTGTGGCCAGCGACTGGTAGGCCAAATTGGATGCGTCAACTTGCGACAGGTGGGCGCATCACTTGATTCCATATATAGAGCCGTGGGCCGGGAGGGAATTTGGTGAGCAGGAGTTCTGGCTCGACCAATTCCTTACCGGACACGGGGTCCTCCGCTCCTATCAGATTGGAAGGAGAAGAGCGGAGGATTCTCTGTGCCCATACTGCCAAGAACTTGACACTCCTGAACATGTCATTTTTCAGTGCTCGACGTGGGAGGAACGTCGCCGCTGTGTTGCAGTGACGAGTTACATTATGGACATAGTGGACACCATGTTGAAAAGCCAGTACCACTTTGAAACAGTTGCAGGATTCGTGGCAGGGGTCCTGTAATCCAAAGTCCGAGAAGAAAGGAATTGATGGATACTTTCAGGTGGATCTTCTAGAGAACACCACAATACAGTGTTCTCAGTCAGAGACGGAAGAACATGACCGGAGGGTGAAATACAGCTCTCTGAGGAGCCATCGTTCGTTCGCTCTTGCGTGGATGGGCGACGGTGATGAAGCACGGAGACTCTGGATCCCACTGGCCCAAAGGGACCTCCCAGGGACGTGTAGTGCGTAATTGTGAACTCGACAAATGAGGTTATATGAGATATGAGGTTTGGTCGGTAGGGCACAGGACACACATACCCTCTCTTAATAAAAATAGTTTAAATACACTTGTATAGCATGTCCCATATAGGTAGATATTTTTATTTAAACAAGAAAAATAAATCTACACCAGCTTACAAGCCGTTAATTATTAATTATTTCCTTAAATAAGTTTGAGAAAATTTAATAATCTATTTGAAATCTAAGAGGATTGTTAAATACAAATTTGCTAACGTTTATTAAAAATTATCAGTATGAAAACTTAAACGGTATTAAAATTGAATTTATTAACATCGTTTTTCATTTAGTACTGTTAAAAGTATTCAAGAACTTCCAGATGGTAATAATAAAGAGCTACAAATAAAAATTAAATATTTTTTTAAATAGTATATTTTACATTTCTTAACTAAAGATTAAATTTAAATCTTTTTTTTATTATTTGAATTCTTTTAGATCTTGAAAGATATAAAGGAATTTAATTCAAGCAACGAAGAAAGTTTTGTACAAAACAGAAAAAACTTCCCTGTCTCCTTCATCTAGTTCTCTTTATCCCTGTAACCAACCGTCCTAATATACCATCACCACCCCTCCTTCAATAACGCCACACAGTTTCTTTCCATTCTTTTTTTTGTACCGCTGATATGCTGATAATTTTAAAAGAAGAAACGTGACATGGTTGTCAATAATGTTTTATCTTTAGAAAAACTTAGTCCTATTCCAGTAAAACTTTCTTGTTTCTTCTGCTTAACTTTTGTAAAATGTTATCGACCTAAGAAATCATTCCTTCAACCTGTATTAAGACTAACTCTCTCTATTTTAAGATGACTTGCTATGTGCTTGTATCCAATTTCATGGAAGATTATTAATCAGTCCATATTAACGTATAATGAGATTTAAGTGATTTCAAATCATTAATTCAAAAGAATAAACTTCAATAAAATGTAGAATAATAAATATTAGTATTAAAAATCTAAAAATTATTATTCTTATATTTCATAATGACGTATTTTATTTGTGACGTAGCATTCCTAGTTTAATTTAACAGAATAAACGCTTTAAATTTAAAATATTTTATGCTCACCTTCAAAATATTAACCCACCGAGTCGGTCTAGTGGTGAACTCGTCATCGCAAATCAGCTGATTTCAAAGTCAAGAGTTCTAAGGTTCAAATCCTAGTAAAGGCAGTTACTTTTATACGAATTTGAATACTATATTGTGGATACCGGTGTTCTTTGGTGTGGTTGGGTCTCAATTAACCACACATCTCAGGAACGGTCGACCTGAGACTGTACAGGACTACACTTCATTTACATTCATACTTATTATCCTCTGAAGTAACACCTTACGGTGGTTCCCCAGAGGCTAAACAGAAAAAACCCCAAAATATTGATTGATTGACTACGGTGCTATTTCTGTAAGTATTATTTTTGATAATATTATTCCATCACTGGAAAATAAAACTCCAGTTCAAAAACCCTCAGAAAAAAACGTATAAGTTCAGGGATATCTATTATATAAGTTATTTCTTAATCCCACTCATGAATGCTACATAAATTCTGCTATTTACATTTTTTAATGACTATTATTGTTTTCGTTTTTTTTTATGAGCAGTCCTTCTGACCTTCCACTTCACTTTAATAACCAATAATTTTTCATTTTTAAGTGTTTGCAAAATCCTACATTTTTAATTTTATTTCCTATTCCCCTTAAAATTTGTCTTCCATTTATTCTCTTCTTTTACTGAAGTAACCGAACTTGAATGTCTTAGTATACTACGCATCAAATAATTTCATCCTCAAATCTGAATTTTATCACAAGGATAAATTCTTATATATCTATAAATGAAATTTACCTATTCTAATAGATTTAAAATTATTTACTATAAAAAAAATTCCTTTCAAGTTAATTATTAACATATCTACAATAGATTTTTCAGTATCATTGCTGCTAATATGCCCATTTTAAAAGTTAAAAAATCTTATAAGCATATAATCGAATAATCTATTCGATTTTTGTTGTATTTGTTGTTTAATATATTATTTGTGACAAATTTAATGAATTTGTGAATTGCATAATATTATTCAAGCGTGTTGAGAGATCTTGATTTTTATGGGCTGCGATTTAGAAATTCTGATTCTGTTCTTTGTATAGTCTTGCGTTTTTTATTTTATTTTATTTTAAAAAGTAACCTTCTTTCCTATACACCTTCGCAAATTTGCGTGACTATTAGTTGATGAATGATAATGTCATATATTTTGGTATAACATTAAACTGGTATGTTTTTGTATTTTGTTATCAATTTATGTAGCTGCAAGTGTGGGCGTTATCCGCCCACAGCTATTAATCTGTACCAAATATTCCATTTGCTCTAAGTTTGTCAGTGTTCTCGGTTGACACACAGCAGTTTAATATATATGCTAAGTTTTATAAAAACAACAGATTAAATGAACAACTTAGATCAAATTTTATTGTTTGATTACATACTTTAAGGGAAGTCTCTTTATGACAGGTACCATAAACAATATAATACCAGAAGCGCCATTAAAATAATCAATCTTGGTCCATTTAACTATTAAAGGTGTTTGAAAAATCCCATTCTTTGAAAGCTATATTTAAAATATTTGATAATTTTGTTAAAAAAGGAATAATTTGTCACACACATTTTTACCCAATTTAGTTATTCTGTTCAGTGAATTTATAATTAAATGAAAATATGTAATATAATATTTCTGGGATAACTGTATTAAACAATTTTTTTAACGGAACAATTCGAATCTAGCTGAATCAAATAAGTTCCATTTTAACAAATTTCAAAAATTAGATCTCTATTCGAATCTTTTTTTATCTAAGTCCAAACCTTAGTCAACACCAAATCCGAAAAATTTGAAAAAACTTTTTTTTAATTTTGTGGGAAAGGTTTCTTTGGTGATCATGTTATAAATTTGTTCCAAAATATATATTCTCATTAAATGAGAATAACATAATTTACGTAACCAATTTGCAGATATTTTTCATTAATATTTTAGAGATATTAATATTTTGCAGATATTTTTCATTAAGTAGGGTTCAACCCTACTGCTTAATGTTGAATTTTTAAAGCATAATAAAACACTGCTTAATATAATATTGCGTTCACCGTATTATCGCTTGAAAATTCAAGAAATTTATTTTGAAAACATAGGGTAAACAAAAAATTAATTTTTTCTCGTCTTCAAAAGATCTTAGATCTTACTCAAATTTGTTAAGTTTCTGTACGTTGTTTTTCTGGAATATTTTACTTACTATGACTTAAGCTTATTACCTTTGGTTACAGAAATTTTTTTTATATTACAGGCAGAACCTTTTACATTTTTATTATGAAAATATTTTTTGAAGTATTTGAAATATTAAGTTTCTTGAAGTTAAACCCAAATTAAAACAAATATATTTTTTTTAATTTGGTTAATATTTCTAATATTTTTAATTTTTTTAATATTAGGTCAAGTTGGAATTGGAAAAATCTTTAATTAATTTATATCGGTTTAAATAATTTTACTGACAAAGAGAAGGCCGATCTGTTTGCTTCTCACATAGAGAAAACGTTCCAACCCCACGATGAAGAGGGCGCAGGTGATGTAGATAATGATGACTTCTTAGAGAGACCAATGCCACTCGGCTTCTCGATTAAACCGATCTCTGCAAGGGAGATCCTGAAATTAGTCAATCAAGGAAGGCAACTACGCAAAGCTCCGGGCTTTGACTTAATAACGGACAAGATGTTTGTCATACTCCTTAAAGGCATCGCGTTCATTAGGAATCTGTTTAACACTGTTCTGCGGACGTCTTACTTCCCAGCAGAATGGAAGGTGTCGCAGGTGCCTGCGCAGGAAGTTTCTTTTTACAGACCAATTAGCTTATTACCGGTCTTATCTAAATTGTTTGAGAAGCTACTGCTGCACAGGCTTCAGCCAGTGTTAAACAGTACGGGGATAATTTCGGACCACTAGTTTGGGTTCAGGTGATTCCACAATCGAGCAATCCCATAGAGTCATCAATGGATGTCTGAAGGAGAGAAAATTCTGCTCGGTGGCGTTCTTACACATCCAACAGGCTTTTGATAAGGTATAGGAATCTGGCTCATTATACCTGATTAAGCTAAAATTTCCTCAACCCTACTTCCTAGTCTTGCGGAATTATCTTGAGGGGCGTTTCGCTCAGCTGGAATGTAATGACAAGTTTTCAAGATTCTTTAGGATTGCATCGGTGTCCCTCAGAGCTCTGTGCTGGGCTCTGTGTTGTATTTCATATTCGCTGCGGACATTCCGCCCTGAAGGATTGCGTCGTCACCAAATTCACCGATGACACTGCTATCCTGGCCGTTAACGAAGACCCCAGCCTCGCAAGACCTACAAATGACACTAAACCGTATCTGCACGTGGCAGAAAAAGTGGAGGATTAAGGTTAATCAAGGTAAGTCGAGGCACGTCGTGATCGCCGTGCAAAGGGGTGACTGTCATAGTGTGTACTTTGATTGTGTCTTGATCCGGCAAACGGGAACAGTGCGATACCTAGGAATTCACCTGGATCGGCGTTTGACCTAGAAGTGTCACGTGAGGATGAAGAGAAAACAGCTGGAAGAGAGGTACAGGAAGCTGCTACGGAGAACTCTGGCCTCATATTACCCAACAAGGTCTTAATTTATAAGGCTATCCTGCCCAATCCGGACATACGGTTTATAATTGTGGGGATCGGCTAGAACTAGTAACATGGAAATTATACAATGGTTCTAGAACAAAGTAGCGAGGGTGATTTCCGAAGCGCCGTGGTTCACGCGTAATGATGAGGTTCACGATTACCTGGAGCTCGCGTCAGTTCGTGAGACTGCACGGCAGCGCAGGGTCAAATACCTGCAGAGACTTGAGAATCTTGTAGAGCACTTTGCGATTAATCTACTCGATAATAGCAGGGGTGTCGTCGGTTGAGACGTGTCCACATACTCGACTTAGGGTCTGGGTAAGAGTTTGAAGTCTGAAAATTTGTTAGATCGTATTTAATTTCTTCGTTTTTACTCTTTCTTTTGTTTTTTTTCTTTTTATTCTTTGTTATTAATGTTTTTTTTGTGGATTATGTCGTGCCGGAATTAATGTTTTGTGATTTATGACTGAACTTGTAATTTCATTTTGGGCTTAAGTTTACTTGGAACTATTTATTGGGTATCATTTATTTTAGGGGTTCCTTACGGATCTCCTTAACACGTGATTTTGTCAGGAGACGTAATTATAGCTCCGCAGGAGAGTTACTTATACCTCCTAGAAAGCGCAGGGGAGCCGATTGTAATTATAATTATTGAACAAAAAAAGGATTTTTATTATTTAATTTATTTTTAAAGTCGATATTTAAATAGACTTATTTATTTAAAGTCGATTGATTTAAATAATTTTAAATTGTGTATTTTATTTCATAAATTACTTTATTTATTGTATTAATAATCATATAATTTTCAATATTCTTTTATACTTCTCATGTAATATATTTTGAAAAGCTTTTATTTTTTTATTTTTCGGATTTCCCATTCTTCTTGTTTTACTTTTATAAACCGCTAAAGACGTAGAATTTCTTTTCTATTTCTAAATTTTTATTTAACACCATCAGATTTTATTTCCTTTTCAAAACTCTCTCCTTTCTTATGTTTATCTGCTTTTAATATAATTCTAAACCGTCCAGTCGTTATATATTACTTAATAAATAATATAAATATTTAATCCTGAAATAATATATATATTTTTTAATTTATGTATTAAAATGTCGCAATTCATTTTTTTTAAATTTTATTCTAAATAAATTAATTAATATTCTATAAAATCAATCAATCGTTTTATTAATGAATTTTATTTATGAGGAATATGGTTTAATTAAAAGAGAACATTATATGTTAATGAAATAAATCACTTTTCAGTGTATTGATTAAATAAGAGATATAAAAAAGTATTTAACTGAAATTAAATTAATATGCACATAATAATTTGCTTTGATAACAATAAAACATCAGGGAAGAAGTCATATCTCAAGAATCTCGTATTAATAAAAAAACTTTGCAATATTATACAGAATTTTAATTTTTAAATTAATGATTGATTGAATTTATACGAATATTTTTTACAGGTTCTAGTTTTTATATGTTTTCATAATTATGACTGCTTTAAAATAATATATAATCCGTTCAGCATAGCAAAATGAGATTTCATTTCAGGTAGCCGTCTGTTAAACGCAGGCGGAAAATCGGGAAAAAGTGGTGGTCCTCTGACCTTAGCGTGCTTCGCGCAAGAGTTAGACCAGGAGAAGATACCAGCCTCTCCCCCTAACGGGGATTATCGTTGATGACGTGCGCGCTGAGGGTCTACGGATCTACCGGCGCGCCCGTAATGAGTACGTTCATGCCATCAAGAAAGCCAAACTCAAGTTTTGGCAAGACTCCATGCGCGAGTTGCAGCGCAGCCGCTGGCAGCTCGTGAAGTTATGTTACCGGCCAAAGCCATTGCACGTGCTGTCCAGTGTTCGATGCGGGTTTGGTGGTCATTAACACACTTTAACTTCTGTGGCGACTTACCAGACGTTCCTGGATACTCTGTTTCCAGATCCTCCGGAGGGTGAAGCAGAAGTCGGCGTTAGGGCGGGTGAGACACCATTCCCTGGCGTACGGGCTGTGGAACCCGTAGATATAGACCGAGTGATTTCTCAAATGGCACTGAGAAATGCACCGGGGATTGACCAACTTGACCCGGATATTTTCTATCATCTGCTGCATGTCATAAGAGAGTAGCTTGGCAGGCTGTTCTCGCGGTGCCTAAGCTGGGGATACTTTCCGACTTGTTGGAAGGTGGCTTTGGTGAGGGTGCTTTTAAAATCAGGAAAGGAAAAGGATCCGAGAAGGTCAGCAGTTATCGACCCATCAGCCTCTTGCCGGTAACCGGTAGGTTGGTTGAAAGTCTGGTTGTGGAACAGCTCTGTGGCGCAAGCGGCTTTGTCAACCACAGAGGGCTGGATGGACATGCAAAATTTAAAGATTTCTGTGCCCAAGACGAGGTGTATGCTTCTCAAGGGTGCAGAGAAATTATCGTACAGTCGTAACCCCCATATTAAGTATAAAGGCTGTGTATTCAGCCGAGTTCATAAGTACCTAGGTGTTATGTTTAATGAGAAGTTGCTGTTTAACAACCACATTAGGCAAAGAGCGGCGGACGCCGTCTCTGTGATGCACAAGCTTAGGCGGATTGCTCAGAAGGATTACGGGCTATTGGGCCGTCATTTTTACATGGTATACCGAGGTGTCTTTAAAAGTATGGCCTCTTACGCTGCGTCCGTTGGGGTGCGTAGGTTGGATATGGAAAGAGCACTTAATTTAAGGGGTGCCCAGCGCAGAGCATTAATAGTATGCACTGGTGTTTTTAAAACAACCTCCTACGAGGCTACCACCGTATTGAGAAAGGCTCTCCCGATTTATTTAATGGTGAAAGTTCGGTCGGCCATGTGGAAGTTGCGAAGAGGATGGAGGCCAAGGTATTTGGGATGCGGTTTCGAGCTGGGCCCTGTACCGGAGCGGTACAGGTACCTGTACCGGTGTTCACAATGCACCGGTTCTAAATTTTGTTCAGTTGCCCATCTCCCGCCTGAGAAGGAGGCTTTACAGCCTCGCAATGGGTGCATGGCAGCAATAATGGCACACCACGACTAAGAAAAGGTCCTTGTATAGATTTATACAGGACTTAGGGGAGCCTCTCCTTTGTTTATTAGGGCAACGGGTGCCCAGGTGCTCTCCAACCACGCGAACTTGAACCAATATTTGTTTCGGTTCCGCTAGGCAGCTGATGACTGTGCGTCTGCGGGGAGATCCAATCGTACGAACACATGATGTTCGATTGCCCAGCTCTTGGGGGGGACCAGAACTCAGGCCACCCTAGAACTTACAGGTCAGGAGGAGAATTGGCCACTCATAAGCTGCAAGTCAATGTGGCGTGAGCCGCATTGTCGGACCGTCCCTTGATGCCGTTGCTTTGTTCAACCGGCATCAGTAGTTTATTTAAGGGTAAGTTTACCTTACTACTGTGGGAAGCTACCCGAGAGTTATGGGCTGGCCATCAGCGAATTAAAGCTCCGAGCGCTTTAATATTGGTGGACAGGTACTTGCTGGCATTCAACGACCTAGGCGTGGCATTGAATTGCTGTCTTGACGTGATAAATTTAATTTATTGAATGTCATATATATTTTAGTAGTTGACGGGGTGCGCCTACCCATTTTAGAATATATGACAAGTGAGCGGTGGGACACGAAACATGTGGTTTGTGGCACCACGCTTAGTTCGCTCACGCAATTAGGTTAGCTCTAGGAGCTAGTTAGGACATTGGTCGGTCGCTAAACTGATTCAAGGCTCAGTAGCCGTTTGTGGCACAGACATTCGGTCTTATGCTTTAGGGCGACCGAATGGGGTGGTGGCGAGAGAAATGTCATGCAAATCAAATGCAAAGTACGTTGGGACCAATGAAACAATGTTACCAAATCTTTTACGAATTTTCAGGGCAGTCCATTTATAACCAAATATTTGAGTATTCCGTTGTAGCTTTCAGCTATTTCTATCAATTGGCGTATAGCAGATGGTAATTTTATCGTTTTAATTTAGATTATTGCTGTAATACTTTATTGTGGTTTTATTTCAGTTTTTGAGTTTTTAGTTTTTAATTGTTAATTTTCAATATTTATTTACTTAATATATAAATATCGTTTCCGGGCGCTGATAAAACTTCGTTGTGCGTCCAAGCAAAAAAAAAAATTTTAATTTTGAAGTTAAAAACCTCATGCTACAACCCAAATCTAAAAAAAAAAATGGCAGCCATTTTTAATGTTATTTCAAGCTTAAGTTTCAAAAATAAACTACATCACCTTTTAAAATAATGTACACAAAATCAAAATAATAAAATTTAGCAAATTGTATTACCACAAAACATTTTTTTGGTAAAAAAACTAAGTATTAAATTACTTACAAAATACAAAGTTGTGACGTGGAGTGTAATGTAAACCCTTTTAAATTAGCTATGAAAAATATTAATTTGGTTGTAATTTTCGTAGCCCGATATTTTTAATTTTTTTTCTAGCTCCTTTAAAATCATGAACTACGACCCTAGTTTTCCATATAAATTGTTTCTCAGGAAGACAGCTTGGGAGGGTTTGAAGGCTTATACCAAAAAATAGATTGTTTCAATATAGAAGCATTTCCTAATATAATTTTTCCATGTATAATGGTTAAAAGGTTAATTAAGATTTGATATACTTTACGAACACCTATATAAGAACATATATATACATATATAAAATAAATTTTATTCAAATTAATTAATTAATACGAGTAATTTATTCAATCCAGAGAAATTTATTATACAAAGAATTTTAGATTATTTTTGAAGAAACCACTGTCTTAAATATTTCCTTCATCTAAATATGATCTTCACAAACAACGTATTCAGTCAATAGGGATTGTGTTTATATAAGTGTAACAGTATAGACATTATTAAGAAGTAAAACGTAGAAAAGAGAAAATAGAAGAGTAATGGAAGTGTTGAGTTAAATGCGTAAGTGGGTAGTGAAACTTAGAAATAGATGACGTTAAAACCTAACACTCTGTAGTGTTGAATTAAAACCGACACCGATGCAGTAAATAGTTTTACTGGAAGTACATATCTTCCATTTTATGAACTTATCTATTATATGACTCGGCGCTATGTGGAATGTATAGTTTTATGTGCCTTAAATAAACAGGAAGAAATAAACATCTTTTTCTAAATGTACGAATGAATAATAACTAAAAAACTATACATTCTCAGGATAAAATTAGAAACCGTTGTAAAACCCAAATTGAAATTACTTAAAACTTTGATTGAAATTTATGGAATATACACAGAAATAAAGTAGTGAAGAAAATAATGGCTATACTTCCTGTACTATAATGAATTAAAACATTGTTTTTAAAGAAAGAATAAAATAAAGTGTGAAGGAAGACCGAGACATAAGTAAATCAATCATGTAGGTCTAATAAACCGAATAACGGTTACAAAAATTTTCAAAGCTGTAAAAGATTAATTCCTCTAAACTTTATTCTTTACTTTTTTAATCTTAAAAAAGAGACTAAAGATTGGAGAAGAATGAGCAATATTGTGGGTGCCAAAGAACAGAAAGATTAAAGACTTAACGCTTGAAAGCCGATGATATTTTATTTCTATAGTAAATTATCTGATTGAAAACGGCACGACAAAATATTTGTTAATGTTAAATTATTTTTAATCACTGATTATATTTTTAATTTCGAATAGATATTATTATAAATTTCATATTATTTATTACATTTTCTTTTATTTTATTAAATAAAATGTATAATAATTAAAAATAAGAATAAAAAGGATATTAAAGAAATAAATTACGGTATACATCATGAAAGAAAAATCGTATCTTTGAAGTTTTACAGATTATTTAATGAAAAATATAAAGGTTTACACCGCATTATCTCTTGTTCGTTTCAATTAATTTGAGGAAAATTTATAAGCATTTCTGCAAAATACTCATAAAAAATTATACTGTTTCCACTTGATTTATCAGTAGTATATAATTATAACGGTGCACAAATTAAAAAAAAATAGAAATATAAATTTAAGATCAAAGTTTTATTTATGGTTTAAATAATTTAAAATTTTTTCCGGAGATTAATTCAATATGGAAAATTTTTTTAAAAGTTTCAATATATCAGCTGTCAGTAATATTGGATTTTTTTTTTTAATTTTGATAATTAGCATTTAAATTAACAACATGATGAATAAAAAATTATGAAGGCAAAAAGAATTTACATAAAAAATTCTAGAGATTTCTGTTTTCATTAATTCTGTTTGCTTTCTAGGTGTTGGTGATCATTGAAGGCTCTGAAGAGAATTACGTAATTTTAAGATGAATGTAATATAATTTTTTATGATTTTCACTATTATACATTTTTATATGTATGACTTTTTATGTTTGGCTCATATATGACTTGTTTTACAGGATATTATAACATCCTTAAGCTTAAAATAAATTTCTTCAGTAACAATATACAATTTTGTTTTTTCTTAATTTTTACTATTCAATATTGTAACGATGATCCACTGGTACCTTCATGTTCTATTGGGAAGAATCAAATTAATTTTCTGTTTGAATTTGTAACATTTACCTATTACTTATAAGATATTTTTAAAGACTTAACTAAATCAATTATAGTTATTTTTTTTATTTCTTAAATAATTAAAATTCTATAGTTTAATTTTAATATAAAATTATAGATAAATAAAAAATTATAATTTATCTATTCGTTTATATTTAATTTTACCGTAAAACGAACTGAAGAATTCGGTTGCGGCATCATTAAATTAATTTGGCAACATGAGTTTGATGAGATAAAATATTCATGAAATATTTTTAAAAATTGTAAATACACATTTTTAATTCATTGTAATTATTTTTTTTAAATTCTACACTTTTTTTTTAAATTGTAAACTTTCAGCTGATAATTTTTTTATAACAAATTCCGGTAAGTGAACTTTGACAAGATTTATACTAAATTCTTTCATGTTATAATTTAACTTAAAAAAAAAATTATATACAGAGTGTTACGGGACGTATTCGCCGAACTTCAGGAACTGATTCAGGGTACCAAAACGAGCAAAAAAATGAATATCGACATAAGTCCCATCTTGCTTCGTTTTCCTTCTGGATGTCATTTTATGATTTTCAAAAAAAAAAATTATTTCTCAGGAACGGGTAACTTACTTTAATTAAATTCGGTAGATCTAAGACTACCGAAAACACAATAAAAAAATTATGAAAACGTTACCTTCAAATATTTCAAAATGGCGACCATCTTAATTTTTTAATCTTCAATATCTTTGTAATTATTTGTTTGATCAAAATTTTGCTTTATAATATTTATTAAGCATTTTATTCTGAACAAAATGACACCTCATTTATAAAAATGTTGACAAATAATCGAGTTATTGTAAGCAATTAACCCGGTAGTACGCTTGCGCACCATAATGAAAGATGATAGTTTTTATTATTAATTTATTTTTATTAATTTACTATTATTATTTATTATTAATATCTTTATTTCATTTAGTAACGGAAATAAAAATAGGCAAAAAATGATCAGCTTGCATTTTCGAGCGCAAGCATACTGCCACATATAGCATACTGCATATAACAATAGTGGTTGGTTGATGGTCGCCGCCGCGCCAGTACACTGTCGCACCCCTTAAAAAAATCGATATTCAAAAGCCCCAAAAATGTTATTTAGATATTTATCTGAAGAGTATTTTCATGTCCCAATCTAGTAAATAATTCGCTTAGTGTAATCGGAAATATGGAAAATTTGCAATCATTTTTTTTAATCTTTCTTCCCTGCTTTCAAGGTCGGATTTCGAAAACCTAGAAATTGATTTCTAGATATTTAAGTAAAAATTATGCATAATTGATATTTTTATTTCTTATTAAGAAATTAAAAAAAAAAAATAGTCGGGTTTCAAAAAAAACTCAAAATCCATTTTAACCCTTTAAACTTGAAATTTAAAAAAGTCTGGAAATTATTTTTTTAGATAAAACACTTTTGCGTTATAATCGCCCGAAAAAATCAAGTTGATAACAACTTCATTTGTTACCGAGAAATTAAAAAAAATAAATAAAAGTTCATTATTACTAAATTTTAATACATTTCTAAATTGATTTATATTTTATTTTATTTTTCTATTTTAGAAAAATATTTTATATATTTAAATAATAAAAGAATGATAAATGAACAAACTAATTTTGAAAATGATATCTTATTCAAACAAACATTAAACAATAATTTTGACTCAGGTTGACAATACTTCGTAACAAAAAACATAACAATTGTGACCTTCTCATTGACATGGCGTATAATTAGACTTTATTTTAACTCCATGACGATCAATTGTTATATTTATTATAAAAATTTATTTCATTAAAATTATTGATATGTGAATTAAATATTTATAAAGCATATTATCGTTGTTCCTGAAAATGGGGTGAGTACTAATCTCCGAAAGCGCTTAAACATTCTGAATACCCTTGAATTAATAAAAAAAAAGATACACATGTAAAAGATAAGTTATAAAACATATTTTATAAGCTGTTACTTCCTAGACTAACTATATGAATACTGGATTTAATACTATTTATATATGAATACTATTTCAATACTATATTGAATACTAGATCGTGGATACCGGTGTTCTTTGGTGGTTGGGTTTCAATTAACCACACATCTCAGGTATGGTCGAACTGAAAATGTACAAGACTACACTTCATTCACACTCATACATATCATCCTCATTCATCCTCTGAAGTATTATCTAAACGGTAGTTACCGGAGGCTAAACAGGAAAAGAAAGAAGACTAACTATATGGCTTTAGCAACAACACTACCGACTGCTAAACCAAACATCTTCGGTTTGATTCTCAGTAAAGATCTAAATTTTTACAACGAAATACCTTCAAGGTTTATCTGTCAGTATAAAAATCTTACTATAACAAATTTTTGCACCAGCTTAAAAGAAATTAATATATTTCACTTATATATTTTTTTAATAATAAATATCCATTTTAAAAAAACACACAAAAGGAAGAACCTTTTTATTAAAAATAATAAAAGGAATGTACAGAAATGACATAAAGAGACAGCTACTAAACACGAGCTAAGATTAGATGGAATGCAGAAGTATGTACCATATTTTAATACGAATTTTCTAATTAATTTTCTTTAATATTTACGCGAAAATATTTTAAATATTGTGGAAAAATTATTACGCTATAAACAATCTAATACTGAATGATAATACAAAGAAAAAATGTACATGTACATTCGAATTTTCTACCTTGAGCAACTAATTGTTTAAAAGTTGTTATGTTTAAAAGATTTACAAAGTTATTTTTAAAAAAAATCAACAACTGAACGATCAAAGAGACTTTCTGTATTAAATAATAAAACAATTACTGAAATAGGTCTACTTAGTAAAATCACTTGAAAACAGAAAAGCATGGGTAAAGTTAAGAACCTTCTATTTCTACTGATTAGAATTTTTTTTTTTTAATTTGTTGTAATTTTTATCAATGAATTTAAAGGAATATTATTTTAATTATTCAAAAATACTTTTAAAAGGAATTTGTGTAAACTAATGAGCTGGAATACTAAACCAGTAAACTTACTACTGAGATCAAGATAAATTGCATATCACCCATTTTTATTTTTATTTTTCATATTTTTTTCTCTCATACCAGCTTACACTAATTAGGCTTTGTAACAAAAACCAAAAAATGATGAAATAAATGAAACGCATATTAGATATTATTTGAATATTTATCATACACAAGGAGAAAAAAATTATTTTCCCTTTAATTAATTTAGCAAAAAGAAAAATTTTAATCTTCATTGAAACTACTAATAAAGTACGGACGTACGCAACGGGTGGTTAATTATTTATGGTTAAAGAGAATCTTAATCGTATACTCATTTATTAATATTGTAATTGAAAAACATGATTATTTAACTAGAAAAATGTGTTTTAAAAATGATAGGATTCTTTCTTTTAAAAACATTAAAAAAACTTCAAATATATGGCAACTTTATAACTTTACCAATGAAGAAGTTAGATAATAAAAAGATAAATAAAATAACATGTTTTGAAAGTATCTTTCAACATTTGGTTTTATCATTTCACAGTATCATTGTTAAAGAAACATTTTTACAACAAATCCTTTTCTTAAGTTATGTATAAAATATAAATAATGATTATCTTTTCTTTGAAAAACATGGATATAAAGATCGTAGAAGCTCCTTTTCTTTTAATTATGTACATTAAATGTTAATTCATTTTCTAAAGATTATTATTTTTTTTTTTTGTTCTTAACCAAGAACGATTTAAGAATTCTTGAAGGAAAAAAATATTAAAATCTGATTTGCAAAGAAGAGATGTAAAAAATCACCTTTTATATTCCATTTATATTGTTTGTGATAACAAAATATCACAATTCGTTACAATTTAATAGGCCCTTTAAAAATAACTACAGAACCATGAAATAATACAAATAGCTAATTCTACTTTAACTTACTCGGTATAAACAACTCTCGATAGTTTCGTGTTAACGTCTTTAATTATTTTTTTTCAGTTGAAGTTTAATTCTAGCCGATAAAAATATATAGATAAATTGGTTTAAATCTAAACACGTGATTTTTTAAAAACTAAAATGAGACGAATTAAAATAAAAAAGAAGAATTTTTTTTCTAATAAGCTAGTTTTTTGATTTTGATTAGGCTTTCCGTTAAGTGAGCGATGACTTTTAAACATAACATTTACATACATATAAGCGTTATATATACTGTTCTAATCAGTATACTGTTCCAGACATTAACATTTGGAATAAATAATTTAAAAATAAACATATTTTAACTAAATTTATTATGTACAATAAGAATGTCTCAATAAAAAATATATTCAAAAATAAAAATATAAAAAATTCTTTAAAATGTGAATTAATTTTGGTTACATTTCCACTAATAAAAAAATTAAAAATAACTTAACAGAAGAAAAACTTGTATATACGTATGAGTGCGATAATGACATTTTTTATATCGGGTAACAAAAACAACTTTTTCTCAAAGTTTAAGAACATCTATCTAATCATTAAATTTATTCAAAAATTATTTTTATATTTTGTTTCTCTACGTCTGATACCTAGTTATTTTATTAATTTAAAGTAGTTTTCAAATCCCTTTATAGTAGTGAATCATCATCATCTGTATATGTCTTATTTTTATTACATTTCTATGCGTAAAATTTTCAAAAATCTCTCTTTTAACTTGTTTATATTTAGATATTTTTTTATATGTTAAAAGTGATTTATGTTAGATATTTTTTTTTTTTTTTTTTGTAAATGAAAGAAAGACGTTCAGGCTGTTTTGTCGTATACGCCTAGTCGAACTGTTAACGTTCCCTCCAGTTTTGTTCAGATGGATAGTAAGGGATTTCTGGATAAGAGATGATGTATAAGCTAAGTTTAATTATTATAATTGAGCTTAAATTTTCACACGCAGCGTGTGAAAATAATATTTAAATTTATCTAACATAGCTAGATATTTAATAAATAAAAAAGATTTTCTCCTTAAAGTTAAGAAAAACTTCAAATTTACTCAATGCGACAATGGTTACATGTGAAAAAATTTTTCACATGTTTACCATACGACAAGCCCCACTTTCTTAAAATTCCAGCAATATTTTGGTCATCCCTTGCCGTAAGAGTTGGTCATATCAAAAATTGTTTCAAACAAACGTTTTAGGTAATGTTTAGAGGACTAAAGACCTTTTTAAACCGATTCGATACAGTGCCTATTAAGGGAGGTATGATTTTGTTTTTCTTCAAAACCCCATTTTTTCCACGCCCTGGGCTAATTTTTGGTGATAACAAAAAGCTTTAATTAGGTAAATTTTAGGCCCTTATCCAATAAATAGTTGAAATTTTAAACGAATTAGATATTTTTTTTAATAAGAAAGTTATAATGATATTTTTTTTTTTACGAAAAAGTCCTCCCATTTCCACCCCCATGGTCCGAATTTGCCCATTAACGAACTTGACCGAGATTTTGGGTCGTTATATTTTATATATTAATTTGAAAGTGATTGGCGTAAAATTACGGCAGTTAACGTGACCAAAAAAATAACGTGACCGAAAGTATAATATAAACTTTTGAGCTGACGGTGATTTTGGGGTCTGGGGGATGTGAAACACGAAGATATATCGAAATATTCCGGGTACCCATTACAATAGGTAGTTTTCTTATGAAATCTACCGTTGCTTTTATGGAAAAAGCCGTTCCGGTAAAATACAAAGACAAAATACTTTTTACAGTAAAAATATGAAAAAGTCTGCAGAGAGACGTTGTAAGGAACAGCTAAAGACTGTAAGCTTTTTTACTCTTTAATTGGGAATACATATAAAATTTCCTTTTTTACTTTAAATTTTGGAACTAATTTTAATGAAGTTTCCAACTTTAGTTTTAATGAAATTGCCGTAATTTCTTATGAAATATATCTCTCTAACCTGTTACAATTTCTTTAGGTGAAATCTACCCAAAAAAATCTAGTACAGATAATGAAATTTAAAAATCTACATAAATATTAGAAATGAATGAAACTTTATAATTAGATAGAATAAGATTATTTTAACTACTATTTTCTGTAAAATTAAAAATTTAATAATCTGAACCATCATGAAAAATACATTTGTTAAAAATGATATTAAATTTTTTGAATAAGAATATTAGTAATTATTAGAATAAGTAATATTAGAATATTAGAGTTTAGAATATTAGTAGTAATTTTTTAGGAGCTTCAATGGGAAGGTTCTCTGCATTTGATTGTAAATGATCATACTTATCTATGGTTTCTGCAATAGTGTAACAAACCGATCTTAAATTTTATTTTGAGATAAAAAAATAAGGAGGTCCTTTTATTAATAATAGGATTATAATAGGCGCGGACAAATTCCAACTAAGATATATTTTATTCACTGCCAATCGTAGAACAATTAGTTAACAGTTATAATGAAATATTCCCAATATTTTAAATTTTGTGAATTGAAAAAGAAGATTGAGGTAAAGTAGTTCATTTTATATTATTCTTTCTAAAGGGAATTAAAGAATTTACAATAATTTAATGATGGTAAGGCACCTAGGATTATTGGTGAACAAAGAATGTTTCATGCATTTTGATAAAACATGTTTGAACTAAGGATGAGGGTTCTTGTGCAGTTACTGCACCTTGATGTTTTTGTGGGTTGGTGAAAACGGCTCTTCTTATGGACTTGTCCGGTAGCTTACAAAAAAAAACCCGGAGACTTAGGTGCTTAATGCATAAATCTCTTGGCCAAATCTCTGTAACCCGTAACAATTTCTAAATATCTATTATATGCGCTTGTTGTCAGATTATGTTCTGATAATAAAACTCAAATTGTTGATCTTCATAATTTTCCAGTACCTTTAGAAGTAAAAAAAAACTCAATATTATTGAAATTTTCATTAATTTAAGTAAAAAAAAAAAATCGCAAACAAAAAATAGATAAATTATTTTAAAGAGAGCAAGAGTTACTGCATATAAACAACATTTAAAATAAACAATTTTAAATTGTTTTATCTAATAACAAACACTAATTTTATTATTTTTTTAAAAATACATGTTCACTGTAACTATCATTATGAATTTACGCCTTTTATTTTTAGTCAATTGCTTTTTATAGTATTTGGAAACTTCATGAAAATTTGTTCTAAAAATTAAAGTAAAAAATAAAATTGTATATATATTCCCAATTAAAGAGGAAAAAAAGCTTACGGTCTTTAGCTGTTCCTTACAATCTCTCTGCACACTTTCCCATGTTTTTACTATAAAAAGTATTTTGTCTTTGTTTTACCGGAACGGCTTTTTTTCATAAGAGTAACGGTGTTTTTAAAGGAATCAAATTTTATATAAAAAGATTTAAAATGAAACAAACAAAGAAAAAATAAACTCAAGTTTAAAAACATCCCTTAAAATATTATAACTTCTAATTTCTTTTTAACTTCGTTATTTTGTATTCAGAGGTAATTAATTAATATTTAATAACAGATAATAGTATTTTAAAATTTAGAAATAAAGAAAAGTAGTAGTAAGTGTAGGTATTGATAAACGTTATTTTTTCAAGAATTTTTTTCCTGCAAAGGTATTAAAATTGTCATATCATGCACTAATCGAGTCAAGATTAATGGTATGTTCTGTCTTGTTGAGGAGAAGCATATTATGGAAATACAGAACCAGTATTTATTGCTCTGAAATATACAGTTTTAAACAAAAATGGACTGGCAAATTTTTCCCCTTTTTAAGAAATTTAATATTATTTTGGTCCTCAGGTGTTTATATGTTTATAAGTTTTAAGGATCTTTTTTAACAGAAGTATGAATAATAGAAGTAATAATGCAGAAGAAATAAAAAAAAAATCATGCGGAAAAGACATTTTTATACTTCTTAAACAAGGTTTGAATTATACAGAGTGTTTAAAAAATGGTGGGCTGGCTATACTTTTTCGGATTCTACTTGTAAAATTAAACAAAAAAATATCCTTAGGAAAAACGGTAATTTCTCCTTCCAATTTCTTCTTAGTTGTCCTCCTGTCCGCCATTTTGTTATTTTTATATAAAAATGTATTTCTCAAGTTCGGATAGATCAATCAAATTAATATTTAGTAAGCGTCCTGGAAATAAATTTTTAAAATTAGAAAAAAATCAGGATTTAAATACCTTGGCAAATTACAAAATGGCGGCCATGTTTATTTCTTAATCCGTTATATCTGCATAAATATAAGTTTTATCAAAATTTATGTTATTTACTAAAATATTAAGCCTTTTATTTTGAAAAAAGGACATTTTATTTTTTTTAAATTGTTTAACAAATAGCCTAGTTGTGGCAGAAAATTGATATTGTAATTTTTTGTGTTTTCATGACCACTTTTCGTTCAATTCGATTAAATATTAATTTTTTTTATATATTGTTAATATTTCTCAATCTTAATAATCTATAATATAATAATCTATCAATCTTATTTTCTATATCTTCATAAATAATAGTTTTATCAAAATTTATGTTGTTTGATAAAATATTAATCCTTTTATTTTGAAAAAAAATAAGAAATTTTATTTTTTAAAATCGGTTAACAAACAGTCGAGTTATGGGAGAAAATTGATGTAATTTTGTCATAATTATTAGATCGATTAATGTGAGAAAATTATTACTTAAGTTGATAATAATTTACGATACTAAAATTAACAATATATAAAAAAAATTAATATTTAATCGAATTGAACGAAAAGTGGTCATGAAAACACAAAAAATTACAATATCAATTTTCTGCCACAACTAGGCTATTTGTTAAACAATTTAAAAAAAATAAAATGTCCTTTTTTCAAAATAAAAGGCTTAATATTTTAGTAAATAACATAAATTTTGATAAAACTTATATTTATGCAGATATAACGGATTAAGAAATAAACATGGCCGCCATTTTGTAATTTGCCAAGGTATTTAAATCCTGATTTTTTTCTAATTTTAAAATTTAATTATCACGACGCTTACCAAATAATAATTTGATTCATCTACCCGAACTTGAGATTCAGATATTTTCCTTTAGTTTGCTAGATATTTATTTTAGTTTGATATATTTTTTTTTTTTTTTTTGCTTAGTTTTACAATTAGAATCCTAAAGAGAAACACTTTGTATAAACGTTCTACACCTTTTTAGTACAAAAATGTATAACTTACTCCCAGAAGAAATCAATAAATGCAGGAAGAAAATTAAATTTAACTCAATTTTTTTCCCCGGTTATTTGAAGTAGATGATATAGAGAAATTGTTTTTCGATTAACAGAATGAAATATTTGAAGGAAATTATCGTAAAATTAGAAATTAGAATTGTACTGAAATGTGTAAAGTATGCTGAGAGTAAATGTTAATTAATTATTTTAATTTACTAAATATAACTTCTTTTTTTTAAATTTTGATAGTAATCTGCAACACGAAATATTCTATAAAGGATACCTAACTTCTCATACCCAGTAATTTTTTGTATGGATTGTATGAGTGAGTGGTTTAAGTTTGTGACGTATTTCTATAGTACTGTATTATATAAAGTAAAATTTGAGATAAATAAATTACTATTATTGTTGTCTTATTTTCGTTTCAGTGTTTTTTTAAAGTTAATTTGTTTTTTTTTTTAAAAACGCTTGTAGGAAGATTCAAATTACAGACATAAATACAATGATTGATCTCAAACAGACAATAAACCCAATAAATAACATTCACTTTATTTTTTTAAAGAGTTTTCTTAACGAGAAAATAATGGCGACACAGTTTAAAACATATAATTAAAATTTTATTCCCTAATTTTTAAATGAACAAGTAAGAAAATCTTATAACACCTCGAAAATGAAAGGTTATTTAGTTACTTCTTTAATAAAACTAATAATATTAACTCTTTTTATCTCGGTTTTTAATTAAATTGGACATTCATAAAAGGAAATACTGAAGAAGATAATAAACGGGATAGACTGACAAAAATTAACGCTTAATAAGTATTCATGTCATATAGGCTATATTAAGAAGTATTTACGTGCAGGAAAAATGTAGCGTTCTCTAATGGTATAGTTAATTTGTATAATTGGTATTAATTATTATAAAGCAATCAACAACATATAACAACTAATATTCACTTTCAAAACAGACTACATCTATTTTTAGTCAAATATTACAATACATTGAAGTACTGAAATATTTCAATACTTTTTATTCAAATTCAAGTACGAATCAAACATTTCTACTGTGTAGTCAATGTGACATACGAGTTCAAGAAGAGACATAATACAGAAGGATATACAAGTAAACAAAACTGATGGTATCCGATCTATTTAACAATATTACTAAATTTATTCTCTTTCGTTTTATTATTATAGATAACTATGTTACATTTTCATTATTTCCTATTTTATCAAAAAAATGTTTAAACGTAAAAAAATAAAAATAAAATTACTACATCATTATTTTTAGGAAAAAATACTATTACATAAACATTATATAAAGTGCAACGAAAAACCATCTTTTAATGTAACCAGATAAAAGATAATAAAATCAATACTATTATCATAGGAAATTTAATTAAAACTTATTTTTTTGAAATAACATTTAATATACAGTAGTTTATTAAATAAACCTATTAAATTAAAACAAAATATTTTTTTTCAAACTAAATAGAAAATTTGCACATAATGTAAAAAAAGTATATCAATAACATAAAATGTATTTTTATTTTTACATCAAAGTAAAAATAAAAATTAACAAAAAGAAAAAAATTGATATAAAAGAGCGGCCACAACAGCTATGGTCATTAGCGCGGTGAAAATTGGTAGCATATGGAAAGATGTCATGCCTAACCGGTATTCGAACCAGGACCTGCGCACGAAATTTCGAAAGCTACCAACTCAATTACGGAGGTCGGCATTGTAGATTTATATCAACGCAATAAAAAACAATTCCGATATGGATACCACATGACATCCTTGTACGCCTATTAAATTACATATACACATTTATTATTTTTTTAAATTAAAATGCATAAAGCTTTATTTCATTAAAAACATGATATTTTTTTATTGTTATTATTGAATTATTATTTATAGTAAAATTTCGCAATGAGAGGTCAATAATTATTAATAAATCTATATATTTAAATTGAAAAAAAAAGAAATAAAAAAGAGAGGAAGTCGGATTCCAACCGATGTGCCTTTCCCTTGTAAGATCCAAATATTTCATTAATTAACATTTCATTTGGGTATAACTCTGGAACCAATGAAAATAAGTATCACTTATGAATATTGTTGAAAAGCTCTCAATGAGGTCTTATTACTACAGTTAAGAAAAAGTCCAAAATCCAAAGTATTTGGATTTTGGGTTTTTTTGGACACTTTTGGTCCAGTTGATTGCAACCAAAAGGAGAAGTGCACAACTAGATGTTACAACAGTCCTAAATCCAAAATTTCAACATCCTAGGGCTAATTGTTTTTGAGTTATGCAAGATACATACGTACGTACGTCTCAAGTACTGTGCGAGTACATATGTACGTACAGACATCACGCTGAAACTAGTCGAAATGGATTTAGGGATGGTCAAATGGATATTTCGGTTGAAATTTTTGAACCGAAATTTTTTGCGATCACAATATTTCCTTTACTTCGTACAAGGAAGTAAAAACAAAAAATCAACTTCAAATCTGAATTAAAAATCAGATGTGGACATTACATGACTGCCTTATACGACTACTAAATTACACTCGTTTTTAGAATGAATAATACATAAAAATTTATTTCATTAATAACTTCTTCTACTACTAAATATCTTATTATTAATTATTAACAAATCAATATATTTAAATTTTAAAAAAAGGAGAAGATAAAGTTTGATTCGAACCGATGTGCTTCCCCTTATAAGATCCAAATATTTCACTAATTAAAATTTCATTTGGCTATATCTGTGGAACCGAAGAAAATAAGTAAAAATTAAGATATACCGTTGAAAAGCTCTCAATGATGGCTTATAATTGCAGCTAAGAAAAAGTCCAAAATGTTTTTTTTGGGGGGGATTTCTGGTTTTTTTGGACACTTTTAGTTTAGTCAATTGCAATCTAAATGGAAGGTGCACAATTAGATGTTATAACAGTCCTAAATCCAGTCCGAAATTTCAACATCCTACGGCTAATCGTTTTTGAGTTATGCGAGATACTTTCGTACGTACAGACATACGTACGTACAGATGTCACGCCGATATTAGTCAAAATGGATTCAGATATGGTCCAAATGGATATTTCCGTTGAAATATGAAAATCGACAATCTTCGCGATCACAATACTTCTTTTACTTCATACAAGGAAGTACAAACAAATAATAAATTATTATTTATTAATTAATCAATTAATATATTTTTTTGTTATTCCATTTTCGTGTAATTTTACATAAAAAAACACTGTAATAAAGTTTTGTGTAATATTTGTAAACAATAGTAGATTTTTTTTTTACAGCAGTAAATACTCATCATCCTTCTTTAGAAAAAAAATGACGTAAAGAGACTACTACCAAACGTAAGCTAAGGTTGTACAGAATGAAGAGAAAAATATATATAATTTTTTCTTATGTTTTGGTAAAAATTTAAACGCAAATAATTTATTTAAATAAACCAAATTAAATCAACAAAATAACAAACTTAACTAAAGATTTAATTTGAAAAAGTACAAAAATAGCCCAAAAGAAGAACAAAAAATGTATATAAATTCAGCTTAATTGTAATGTTCATGTAACAGTTGCATTTCCTCCCTTCTGTGGACAGTAATTCTGTCTACTAGCATGTTAGCACTGCAGTTACAACCGTGTAAAATTGCACACGCTTATCATTCCGTAAAAATACTTAAATTCTTATATTCAGACTGTAGAATTCGAATTAAATGAAATCAACGTAACAGAAACTGAATAAATTGTACAACAAAAGTAATTTTAAAAAATATATACCTTATTCAGAGTGTACCTAAAAAGGTGGACTGGCTATATATTTTCGGATTCTACACGTCAAAATGAACAAAAACTCTTGTGTGAAAGAATGTCGGAGGAATTAGAATAAAATTTGATACAAATAATTATACCAATATTGTTTAATAAATAAAAATTACAGTGTAAACATGTTTACAAATTTCAAAACGGTGTCAATTTCAAAGTATGTAATAATTTTTTAAAGATAATAGAAATAAAAAAATAATTATCTGAGATAATCATTCAATTTTATTTTCAAAACTACAGATCATTTTAAGATAATTCACTTTTATTTTAAAACATCAGTAATTATTATGATTGTTTTAATCAAGGAGATGGTTAAAGTGACCACCATTAGAAATTACACAAATCTATTCTTCTGAGACGATGATGGAATATCACAGAAATTTCATTACATGGAATATCATAGAAAATAAGAGAGATACATTTCTGGGACCTATGTTTTTCGATTTCCCAGCTCAAAAACCATAAGAAACAATTGAATTTGCTCCGTAATTCACCTTCCCAGAATTTCAGAAAGCATTAATTTACCTGGAGGAACTGAAACTCGGGCGAAATCTTTCACCTCGTGTAACTCGCTAACGAAGCGTTTTCGGACCTATGTTTATTGAACTTTTTTTTTTATTTTTAGCCTCTAGAATGAGATTTATCAAAGTATTTCTCTATCCTCCTGAATCACTCTGTATAGCCAGCCGAACATTTTAGATAAACTCTGTATAATGTAATTAGTTATAAAATAAAATATGGATTTTTAAAATTAAATTTAAAATTAAATAACAACACATACACATACATGTGTGTATGTGTTGTATGTTTAAATGTGTGTTTGAAAAAATATTACTCGTATTATGTACACAGGAATTTATGTATTAAATTACACATCATGGTAAAAAAAAAAATATTTATCACAGCTAGTTGAGTGATGTGAAAATAATAAAATACGGTATAAAACTTGTTTCATATGTAAACAAGTTTCACATGTTTAGCAAATGGAAATCCTTTTCTTCTTACAATTTCAACAATATTTTGATCATCCCTTGTCGTAAGGGTTGGTTATACCAAAAATCCTTTCAGGCAAAATTTTTAGGTAATGTTTGGAGGACCAACGACAACTTTAAACGAATTCGATCCTGTGCCTATTAAGAGAATTATGATTTTTTTTTTATCCTTGAAACCCCATTTTTCCACCCCTTGGCCTTTACCCAAATAATAGTATTTTTTGGTCAAGAAAGCCCTCCCATTTCCAACCCCGTGGTCCGATTTTGCCCATTAACGAACTCGATCGAGATTTTGGGTCGTTATATTTTACGTATCTATTTTGATGTATCTATACATGTAAATCAACCTATGAGCGATTCATAATCAACGCCCAATAAAAACTACTGAAGATAAATTGATAAAAATGTATATACACTTTTTTTTTTACAGTGTAAGTAAATAAGAAATTTTTGAAATTCCGAATTTACAAGACCAAAATGAATTTTGAATTTGTTTTTGAAACCCGGTTTTCTTTTAGTTTCTCGGTAATAAATGAAGATATCAATTTGATATTTGGTGCGTGTCAATTTCATGTGAATATCTAAAAACCAATATTGAACTTTTTGAAATTTGACCTTAAAACGGGTGAAAAAAGGAAAAAAAAATTTGAATAATAATTGTAAATCTTCCCCGTTTCCATCTACACTTAACGATGTGGACTTAAAGTAAAAAAAAGTAACTAAACACTTTTTTTTTTTAAATGGGAAACAAAGTATCGTCATCTCCTAATGGTGTTTATCGGGTAACGCTAAGAATCGAGCAAAATATATTTTTACCGTACGAATGACGGGTAACAGCTATAACTACTATTTTTAAGATGGACGCTGACTGTTTTTAATCCATACTCTTCAGATCACTCAAAATTTCGGTTCCTGTACTGACCAAACTGTTGTTTAGAAGAAATTACAGTACACTGAGAATTTGTATAAATTGAAAAGGCTAAATTTTTATTTATCATTATTATTCTCACAAGTTTAAGTTTAATGAACACAAGGGGTACAGGGAGCATAGTCTCATCGTTAAACGGTAAGGGGGTAAGAAGCGAGGATACTAATGTATATTATACATATATAAGGTGTTTATATTATAAACTAATATTATTGGTACAAATATTTAGACCTAATTTGTTATTAAAATGTTAAAAAATGATTTTTTTTAATTATGAGACTAAAATGGCAGATGATAGATGATTCTGCCAGAAAATGTATATAATGGCAAAAAATAGTTGAAAGATATATTAAATAAATGAATCACAAATGAGTTACAAACATACAATAGAAATCTTGGTTTAAACCCATTACATCTACATCATTTTCTACTTCTTCGAAACGAAATTCACTATGTATTAAGTTAGTTACCATCCATTCTATTTATTTAATTTCTTTTCTAGTAGTAATGTTTTATTTTTTGTTTATATATATATATATATATAAAATTTCAAAATTTCGAAGAATGACATATAAAATATTTTAAAAACATTAAATTTATATTAAAAAAAAGAAGAAAGATTTAAGAGTTTTGTAACTTTGGTAAATAATATAATAGCTCTAATACCTCGAGAATATCTATCGATGAAATTTAATGCTTCTTATTCAACATCATAAAAGCAAATACTGAAGAAATATAGGCTGAGTGAGAAGAGGTCTGTCTACAAACGTTGAATAGTATAAAATAAAACTTTAAGGGTCGATTTTGAAATAATTCGTCGGCTTAATCATGCGGTTTTTTTCAGCCACTCCACTCTCTATTTTTGCTTCCCTCTTCAAATCAGAATAACATCTTATAAGCCTCTACCTAAACAGTTCGCAGAATTGAGTTTAAATAAAACTAAACTCAATTTTATATTACTATAGAGGAGTTTAAAATTGGGTACTACGTATTCATTTTATTCTTTATCAAGCACTCTTCTTATTCGACATTAGTTATAAGTTCACAAAACATCTCCCATCAATTCTTATTTATGCACTGATTACATTTTCTAATAATCAGATTTATTTCAATCGACAGATTTCTTTAATATTGTGTCCAGGTAAATAAAATTTAAAGTAATCTACCGTGTTTGTCTTTCGGTAAATCGTCGGCGTGTTTACCGTCGACGACATAATTTCGACGTCAACATTACTAATTTCGAAGTCGAAGTTCTTAGGTTCAAATACTAATAAACGTATTTGCTTTTATTCGGATTTGAATACGGGATACCGGTGTTCTTTGGTGGTTGGGTTCAATTAATCTAATCACATCTCTCAGGAATAGTCGGCCTGAGTTTGTGTAAGACTACGCATTACACATTTAACAGTACAGTTACATTTCACTGATAAGTAGCGAATCACTTTAACTGTTGATAAGACTACAAAAAAAAAAAAAATTAAAGTAAAAGAATAAATAAATTTATTTTAACAAACTGATATTTATTCATTAACCTCTACCCGACCCTTTTCTCTCATCACATTATTTACATTAATAAATTAGCGTGTACAGAAGAACCCTTATGTAAAGTAGGATTTTCTATACTTAGTAATACGATGTAAACCAAATATTCACCTAAAAATGTTTGAGTGTCACATGCACCAGTAAGTGAACCATTTGTATAATTTTGTGGATCACCTAACCGGTGCTAAAATGTATGGGAATCTAATAAGTAATTAAACAAGAACTACCGTGGGATAGCTAGTCATTTGAAGTCATAACTTAGCATAAAATTGTTAAGACTATACAGGCTTATCATAAAAGAATGGTGCGGTTTTGAACATGGTTTAAATTAAAACAGAATTACTTACAGTTTATGTTTTTTATTTTTCAGATTTGTTGTCTCAAACATTTTATTACATAATTAATTAATTTCAATATGTCCGCCATTAGTCGCACGACAAATGTCCAAACGATACTCAACTTCTCTCCAAACATTAGTTAACATTTCTTCGTTAATGGTTGTCATTGCTTCATTAATCCTTTTTTTTTAAGTGTTTTGAAACAACATAAATTAATCCTGTTTTTTTAGGTTGCGAATTTTTTGTGTATAAACAACGGTTTTGATGTACCCCCACAAGAAAAAATCGCAAGGTGTCAGTTCTGGACTCCTTGAAGGCCAAAGTATGGGTCCTTGCCGGCCTATCCATCGATCTCCAAATTTTTCGTTCAAAGCGTCCGTGACCAATACATTGAAGTGCATTAACATGTCAAGATACACAACTCCATTAATTGTTTTTCCAGCAAAGAAGAAACGTCCTATTACACGATTTTTCATCACACCACACCAAACATTAACTTTAGGCGAATCGCGTTTCTCAGTAATTGCGTGTGGGTTTTCAGAGCCCCATATTCGTGAATTGGGTCTGTTAACGCATCCATTCACATGGAATGTAGCTTTGTCTGTAAAAATGATATCACCTAAAAATGATTCCTTTTCACTTATTCTGTTTTCACTTATTCACATTTCAACAGCGAAATTGTAACGTTTTACACCATCATCGGGTTTCAATTCCTGCAGTATCCGGATTTTATAAGCGTTTAATTTCAGTTTTTTATGTAAAAATTTGTGAACTGTTGATTTTGGAATAGCTAATTCGACGCTTCGACGGGATGGACTTCCCAGGACTTCTAATTGCCGATTCTCTAATTAGTTCAACCGGTTTCGTCTGGTACACTTGGTCTGCCGGTTGATTTCTGTTTCTTAACCGATCCAGTTTCTTCAAATCGTTTGAACCAACGTGTTATGTTATTTTTGTGTGGTGGATCTCTTCCGAATTCACGTTGAAACGCACGTTGAAGTAAAATTACGGATTTTAATTTGGCCATCAATAAAACACACTTTGCTTTGTCTTTATCCGAGAACATAGTAACTCCCTAAACTCACCGCAACAACAATGCAAGAACTGACGATTTGGTTACAACTGCTGATAAACAAACATTTGAGTTGGAGGCTTTCAGGGATACCAATATAACATCTAGAAATTTCCCTACAATTTTCCTATGAATTACTGAAACCGCACCATTCTTTTATGATAACCCTATATAAGAAGTGCACGAGATGCTTAGCAAGACTGCTAAAGAGACATGAAATTCTGAAGAAGGAAAGAAATTGGATTAACTATGTTAGAAGAGGAAAATGACAATTTACGACTCTAAAAAAAAACAACTGTGGAAAGCATGAACAGGAAGAAAGGAGAATAATTCATGAGAAAATAATGAAAGGTGAAAAATACCAAAAACCAATCATTAATAGGAACGAACTAGCGACAAAGATGAGGTAAGACCAGACACTCGGCTAAATATTACGGGATGATGAATTAATTTTACTTATATTGATTGTTTGACATTAAATTGCCATAAGCATATAATTTAAACCAGTTACAACTGTTCCACACATAACGGAAGGAAACGCAAGGGTAGCGGAAGTTTACTATCTCCTTACTAATCGCAGAGCCTGGATGAATATCCCTTACTGCTGTATCTTTCTTTTATTGGTCGGGTTATTATTTATTTAGTGACGGTTATAGATTTTTATGTCTTATGGACGAAGTTGGTTTTTGCGTTCCGGTCCTTTAGACCAATACGAATTAATTGACCGGAGCTAATCGTGGGAGACGAGGCGCATACGAGCTTCGCGTAATTCTCCTTCAGTCCGTCCACTGAAGTCCTTTCGGTGCTAGCGCTTTTCGGCGTAACAGGAATACGAATTCCAGTACCCTAGTGTTTGGAGGAAGCAATGCCACTCCCTTCTCTGGAGGGAGTCGCATGTGCTGACTGAAGTAAAATTGTAAGTTTGGAAAGGAAGACGGGTAGTTGGTAAGGTGAAGTTAGGAGACTTCGACACTGGCTGTCATTTGTGTTGTATCTCGGCTGGGCTCGGTCGGCAGGACCCCAGTCTGTGGTGGTGAGTCGCTTTTTATTCTTTGTTCTTTCTTCTTCTTTTTCTACGGTCTTGTTTCTTCTTTGGCCTGCCTTTCTGAACATACACCATATGAACAATAAAAATTAAAGACAAATTTAGGTACTGTTTTGCTTCACGACCTACACAAAATTGTGCGTTTCTTCATTCTTGTTTCATTCTCTCTGAACAGATTATCACTTTCTACTACACATATCTTTATCTTTGATCTCTTCTTCCCTAGAGTGTTCAATAAAACACTCTAGGTGGTTTTGATAAGCCTCTGAATAGATCTATGCAAGGTAAAGACTAACTGAAGAAAAGCTATATTCTTGATATTTATGTGGTTTGGTAAAGGTAAATACTATTTATTGATCTCTGTCTGTAAATTCTATTTCCTACGTGATGGTTGTATAAAACGCTCTATCGAGATCTTATTTGATAAACTCGGGTTTCCTTACCACTTCTTTTACATAAATACAACAAAAAATTAAGTAGATAAAAATATAAAGGAAGATAAATATTAGAATACATGAAACAAATAGCATATAGGATGTAAGATATATGTAGTATTTATCAGGTCGGCACAAAATGGAAAGGGAAGAGAAATGTAATAAATCAGTCGAATTAGTGATGAATAAACGAGTTAAATAAAATGAATTTTACAGATTTTAACCGGTAAATCTAAAATTAATGTAAAACCTTTTCTGATAAACGAAGCACAAAATTCGGATCAAAATTTTAAAGAATTATCTCTTGATTGTTTGATCGTTGGTTCGGAAGATGTAATTTACTAAGGTAGATATTGCGATCAAACGTTGAAAATAAGGTTAGTTAAAAGACAAAATTATATTTATTTAATTATTTTTCCATTAAAACACATATTTTATAATTATATTTTTCTACTGCCAAAAAAATGGAACGCTTAGTAAATTAAAACTAAATTTTTCAATTTATAATAAATCCCTTTTTCCATTTTTCAAATCCCAAGTTTAGACGGCATATATGATATTCTTATAAACAAATATTTTTCTCTCAGTATGGACTAATTTTTTATTGATTCATCGGTTCTTTTTTTTATTAATCAAAATATTCTTGTAAACTGCTTTACTTCTATTATACAATTCTTAAGCATTCTCTTTGGCCATTTTATGATTTTAACTATCTTACATGCTTTAGTAAAAAAAAAAGCACAAAATAAAAATGTATTATATACGAATAAATATATGTAGCAATAAAGTTTCCTTTTTCATACGGTCAAAAGAACAAATTAAAAGTGGTCATTTATTAAAAAAAAAAAAATACATACGATAGATACACCTATGAAAGAAATGTCTTTTACATGTTAAATCCATGCATATTAGTTACTTATGTTTTATTACTTCCTTTTAAGTTACAGTTATTTCACGTACATGATTACTTAATTAACCAAATGATATATTTATGTTACCTTATATTTTATATATATATATATATATATATATATATGTGTGTGTGTGTGTTGTGTATGTGTGTGTTTATATATTATCGTAAATAATGTCTGTATTGGTTATATATATTATTAATAAACCTATTATCAAATTATATTTCAATTACCTAAATCATATGGTTTTATTTCTACCTACGATATATATATATATAATGGATATAGTTTTATGTATTTTCTCAAACACCCTTTATGAGTATTATAAAAAATTCATTGATGTCGTAAAAACAAATGATAAAAATGTAATGGAAGTATAACATAAAAATTATATACAGGTCTCAAACACAAAATTTTATGATATTTCTTTGTGATATTTTATTATCTATATATTTACAATTTATTGATCGGTGTAAGCTAAAAAATATTAAATAATTTCCGGATTACATAACGACTAAATGGAGGTTCATTCAACTATTGTGCACGGGTTTAAAACAATCTTGAAATTGTAGAATATAATATTTTAATTTTTATAAAATTCTTTATTTGGAAAATTTTTTTTTATAATATTGAAATGATTTTTTATTGAAGAAACTAAAAAATATTAAAAGTAAAAATCATATGAACTCTGTATCATATTTTTGTACTGCAATAAAAGGAAGGAAAAGTATGTGCATTATATGAAAATGACTACGTAATTATAATTAAGAAATTAATTGGTACATTAATAAACAGGAATTGAAAGTTAAATTATATGTTGAAGGTCTTTTTTTCAATTTAAAATGTATATAAAATAAATACAAAGAAAAAGAAAATAAACTTAAAAAAAAAATCGTTTTCTTTATAAAAGAATATGCTACTCTGCAACCAATTTTAAGAATTAACATAATTATTAAAAGAAATAATCTTTATTAAAAAAAAATTAAGTGTTTTTTCGGAGTTCCTTTTATTTATTAAAAAAAAATTTAGAGACAAGTTGCAAAAGTGAATATAAGTTAAATTTGAAAATATTAGTTGTTAAATTGTTTATAATATATTTTTAAGCCTGGTTTTTATATAAAGATTATTTTGTTTTGATTAATTTTATTTTTACATAAAATATACTTTAGTTTAAAAAAAAAAAATAATGTTTGCCCGAGAAAGATTATTCAAGAAACAAAAAGGTTGAAGAAGAGTGTTTAAATAAAAATAAAAAGAAATGTAGTAAACATTGTAAAGATTAACTACCATGAGTAAACTAAGGCAGTCTGAAATTTGGAAATATGAATTATTATTATTATTACTTCCTTGCATAAATCAGATGAGAAGCACAAGCTAGAGAATTATAGGTCTATTAGCAATCTATCTGGGTTTTTTTCAAAGATTATGGAGTCCTTTGTATATGTACAGCTTCTTGATTTTTGTACTACTAATTGCATTTTTTCTGAATCTCAACACGGCTTTATCCCTGGTAGATCGACAACTCAAGTTTTGGAAAAAATTATGTACAAGATAAATTAGTCTCTTGATAATGATAATTGTGTAATGGCATTCCTAATAGACCTTTCTTAAGCCTTTTAACACTGTTCATTATGATATTATGTTAAAAAAAAATAGCTGCTATTGTTGTTGGTCGAAAGCTGTTAGATTGGTTTCAGAAATATTTTTCCGACAGAATAATAGCTGTTAAAATACAAGATACGGTTGGTAATTCAATGAAGCAAAGTTGTGGCGTTATTCAGAGTTCAATTCTTGGCCAGATTCTCTTTAACTTGTACGTTAATGATATTTACGGACTGAATTTGAGAAGTTCTCTGTTTATGTTTGCTGATGACCTAATTATAGAATTAGGTCATCAGCAAACATAAAAGATAAAAATTTATCTTTAAGATAAAATTTATCTAATTATAATTTATCTAAAAGATAAAGATTTATTACAAGATAATACTATTTTTTTTATAAATAAATCTTTTACAACAAATGCCATACAAATTGATTTAGATATCTTAATTGAATTTTATTTTAATAACAGAATCCATGTTAATAAAAAAAAGACAAAAACAATAGTTTTTAGAAAGCCGAGACCTAATTATGATTGTTTAGTTGACTGTAATCGCATCGCTTGTCATTTTCATACTTGTTTTTTGAACGGTTGATTATAACCGTTCTTCTAAGAAGATTCAACATTCTCATACAGTATCTTGGTCTGATGTTTGAAATACAATACGAAATGGTTCTCTCGTGTTGATTTTTTGTATAAAAGGATTTTTGTAATCGGGTTGCTGATATATTTTCCTTCACAGTAAAAAGGATTCTATTTTCGCATTAGTTGAATCAATTATGAGATATAGTCTTACATCTTATAGTTTTTCACCGCAGTATATTTTAAATCCGGTCGAAAACCTTTTAATTAGAATTTTTAGACTTTTGTTCGGACATACTGACATGGCTAGTGTGGGAATTATGAAGTTACATAATTTGTTGATGTATGTTGTACTTTTGAAGAACTATTTTGTTGACACTTATAAAATAACGAATTATGAATTAAGAGGAACAGGTAAATTATTTAATGTGCCGCGATATTTCACTAGTTATGGGAAGTCAATACTCAATTTTTTTTTCCTTCATATTTTAATCGACTTCCGATTCATTTGAGATCAATAAATGGTATTTCTAGATGGAAGACTGAACTGAAACGGGCTGAAACATCACTTTCTGGCATTAGCTTAAATTTCACTAAAATCTTTGTTCCATCTGTCAGAATACAGAGTTTTGATTTGTATGCCAAATTAGTTTATTATATTAATGTTCATTTTAGACATTAAAACTGAAATAATTTTCTTTGTAAAGACATAATTTTTACAACACAAGACAAATTTTATTCTAATAATAAATTATGTAAAAACTATGTAATATATTATAAAATACTGTATTATAATTAATATTGTAAATTAAATGGACATAGTTTTCTATATAATTCCTCAAAAAAAGCTTATTGTAGCTTAGAGGAAATTTTATCATGATTGTGATATAACTCAATAAATAAAAATAAATAAAATAAATACTATTATTATTTTTTTGTCTGAATTTTTACGGGCATCGACTGCTGGGCTCATTAGCCCTCGTCACATTCTTTAAAAGAAATTAGTATCACCATCAGGATCGTCATATGTAAGGGTGTAAAGGGCCCTTACATTTTATTTAAAAGCACAACCAACATAAAAAACATTAAGACAAAACAACACTTACGGGGTAAAGGGCCCCGATATTAAAATTTGAGATAAGGTTCTCAAAAAGACCATGAAATTAAAAATACAACTTATCAATACCATTTCTTTCTTCTACCTGTCTCGTTTATAGTTTGTTTAAGCACCCTCGGGGCGACAAGAACCGCCGTGAAGCAGTATATTAGTCGCCCCAGGATGCCGTGGCAGTTGGCTCCTTATAAACAGGCTACAGACATCCATTTCGTTTAACCATAGCCTCGCGCCCTCAGTTTACCCTTGAGGGTCCCCCATGCCATCGTTGGACACACCCCGACTCACTGCTCTTGAATGCAGACGAGCCAGGATGGCCTAGGCAAGAGGGCTACCTCCCGTCACTACACGTGCCACGCTTCGAGACTCCCATATACATAAAGAATTCCACTTAGAGATTCTTTAACACAGCTTTAAAAATTTTTGAACTTTTATAGACTTCTAAGAAGTACACTGGCGTGTAAAAATGCAACTTTTTTTTCATTTCCATTATCCAGATCAGCAGTAATGTCACTTCCTAGACGGAACCTCTTTCTGAGGTCCTCATATATTGTACACTCTTCTATTAAATGCTTAATTGTAAGTGTTTTATTGCAAACACCGCACATTGGTCTCTCTTCGCCGGTTAACAAATATGAATTTATTATTATTATTATCATTATTAAACATATATTTTCCAAACAATTATCTTTTCTTTTTCTTTTTTTTAATGGGATGTGCGGACACCGACTGCTATGATCATTTAGCCCAAGTGGACATTAGTAGCGTATGAAAAATGCCATTCCTGACCGACATTTGAACCCAGGACCTCCGGGTGATGGAGACGCTACCACTCACACCACGGAGGCCGGAAACAGTTATCTTAAATTATACCGTAATCAGGTTGTACTGATTTATAACTTGATTTTTTTTTTATCCAGTAATTTAAATAAATTTATCCAAAAAGTTAAGTAAAGGTTAGACTGATAGAACTTTGAATTGGAATAAAACGCATAAAAAACTAAGTTTGAAACTAATTTTGTTTTTAATTGAAAGATAACTTTTTGAGTTTTAATTTTTGAAAATAATTTTCGCCATAGGTCCACCACGACTAGCTTTGAGGAATCGGATTCGATCAGTCTCATTTTGAACCGTTTTTTCAAGTTATTGGGAAAGTATTTTATTAATAACACGAGTGTTGTTGACTTCCAAAGCATCAATTGTTACTAGATTATCCGTAAAAACCAAAGAATCAACATATCCTCAAAGAAAATAATCAAGTGGCGATAGGTTTCATGATCTTGAAGACCAATTCATTGGACCATTTCGTGAAATAAATTTATCACTAAATTGTTCCTTCAATAAATCGATTGTTTCGGTAGCAGTATAAGTGTGTGGCACCATCTTGTTGAAACCAAAACTGTTGTAGGTCGATGTCATGCAAATTTTGAAATAAATAATCACTCATCTGTAACGATCACATTGACAGCAACAAGCGCTCCGGCCTCATTTTTAAAGAGATAAGGACCGATGATGCCTCCAGCATGTAACCCACTCCATACAGTACATTTTTCAGGATACAATGGAGCCTTGTGAATTTGCTGAGGATTGATCTTACTCCGTATACGGCAATTGTGCTTTTTAACATAACCATTTAACCGGAAATGAGTTTCGTCACTAAACACAATTTTTCGATAAAAATTCACCAAGTACCATTCACCAAACAAACGATATTTATTATGGTCTTGCGGATTCAGTTCTTGCACCAGTTGCACGTTGTATAGGAGTAGCCCAAGATCTTTACGTAAAATTTTCCATGTAGTGGATGGACAAAATCCAAGTTGCTGAGAACGGCGACGAATAGACACATTCGGATCTTCTTCAACACTATCACTGGCAGCACCGATAGTTTTTATGTACGTACAGATCTTTGTCTTACTGTAGGTTTTTCATCGAGGAAAGTAAATTTTGTTCCATATCTATCAACAGTTCGACGAATAACTTGCTCTGATGGAAGACTATGTGCATCCGAAGTGTTCTATACGTTTGGCGAACAGAACATTGATTTTTGAAATATATTTCCACAATTTGTAAACGTTGTTGCGGCGACAGTCTTTCTATGATCATTTGCCAGTGCTCATTGATGTGATATGACAAAACAATATCTCATCAAAACAAAACGACAGCTACCCCTATCGAACGTTCTATTAATAAAAACAAAAACACCCACACATCCAGTTACAATCCAATATTCAGAGATGATGAAAAAACAATTACTTTCTCTATATAAGTTTACTTTTAAAAAATCTCACATTTAAATTATCTGAAAAATTTAATAAGATCGTCAGAAGAATTTCCTCAATAAAATTAAAAAAAACTCCACTTCTACGCAGAAAGACCGACTTTTCGTTTCCAACGGCCTCACTATTTTTCAGTCAGAATAGAACTGATTTTCAGAGTGCAATGCACTACATACTCGTATGTTCGATTAACGAGTAGATCCTACATACAAATATAAATTTTCAACTCGCTACATAAGCTCACTGTGATTCACTGCGTAAGCGCGTATGAAAAATACACCACTACATAATCAACATAACCTCAAATTGAGGTTACTATTGTTGACCTTAAACTGAGCGTAACATAAGAACGATTCGACAAATTCTTACATGCACAACATCAGATTCAGATCATTACTGCGGAATATCTATATTTCAATGAAATTTATGTAATACATATAAGGAAATTCATTTTAAGTGAATGATATTTTCGTATTCCTTAAACCTCAAAACGTAAAAAAAGTAAATTTCATAAAACCTCACCCAATCTCACCGTGCGAAAGTAATACCGTACTTTTCTTGGAGAAGTTAGAAAAAAAGATCAATTGAAATCGATCCATTTGGAGAAGAGATTGATGTATGAACATATATAAAAAAATACATCTCGAATTGAGTACCTCCTTTTTCCAATTTGTTTAAAAACGTAAACCTATCTTTAGCAACTATTTATAAAACTTCTCAATTTGTAATTTTGTGAACAGTTGCTCACCACTAACTTATTGCAAATAAACATTTAATACATAGATTTCGTAAACTATATCTTTTAAAAGCTTTCTATAACTCTCTCTTAAAAATCAACCTATTAAAATTAATATGTAACCAAATCAATAATGAAAAGGCATACGAATCGTATTTCAATAAAATACATTACTAAGAAAACAACACATGGAAAGATTATATAAATAATTTTTTTTTTAAATGGTTAACTATTGAAATATAATAACATTATTTATAAATGAACACAAAAATAACAAGATGGATAACGATGTTAAAACTGATATTGCTCGTAGAATAAAATGATTCAACGATCAAAGAGTAATAAATACTGTATTTCTACTTATAATTTTTGTCTATTTTAAAATGACCTTTCCAATAATTATGAATGTAAACAACTAAACATCAAAAGCAGGCTATTATGTAAACAAGTATAAAATAAGAAAAATTGATTAGTTTTTCTTTTTTTTAATTTAAAACATATAACACAAATATGTATTCAGAGTAATTCCAGATTTTAGGCATTCTGTCGGTATATGATTCTATACCCAAAAATAAGGAAAATAGGTCAGAAAGCGGTTCGTTAGCTAGTTTCAGCTCGTGAAACATTTAGCCCGCTTTCTGTTCCATATGTGAAATTAAACCGTAGTAAAGTTCTTTTGGTTCAAATCGAGCGATAAATTCGGAACTTCCTTATGGTTTTTGATCTAAAAACGGAATAAAAGGAGTCCCAGGTTTCTATCTCATTTAGCTTTTAAGAAAAACGGGATAATACACGAGAAAGTTTTGTAGGAAAATACTCTTTTTTAAGTTTGGAATAAAATAACTTTGTTATTTATCAAAAAATAAATAAAAATTTAATTCTGAAACAAGCGATGAAAATAACGTTTATTAAAATTAAACATAAAATTGAGAAGTTCAACTTAATTAAAAACAAAACACACAAACTGAATCGGAAAAGTGATACGATTTTAAACATACTAGACACTAATCTTAATTTTCGAAAAAATAAAAAAAATTAATGATTTACAAGGATCTTTCAAATTTATTTTTATAATTAATCGCATTTGTATGTAAATTCTGTTTAAAATCATAATACTTTTCCAATCCAGTTGTGTTTTTGGTTTTTAATTAAAGTTGAGTTTTTCAAATTTGTGTGTAATTTCAATAGACGTTATTTAAATATTTTTTTTCAAAATTAAATTCTCTACAAAGTTTAACTTGAAGTTAACAAATTCATTTTATTCCAATCCTAAAAACGTGTTTGTCCGGCAATACTTTCTCGTGTATTTTCCCGTTTTTTTATAAATCTTAAATGAGATAGTGGTCTAGAACCCTTTTATTCAATTTCGTAGATCAAAAGCATTAAGGATACACCAAATTTACTCCTCGATTTGAATTCCAAGAATTTTAACGGTTTAATTTCATAGAGAGAGAGCAGAAAGCTGGGCTAAATGTTTTTCGAGGCGAAATTCGCTAACTAACCGTTTTCTGACCTATACCGATTTCCCTTATTTTTGGCTATAGAATTATCTTCTGAGAGATCGCCTGCAATTTGGAATCACTTTGTATATATATATATATAATCACAGAGCACAAATGCAATTTTTTTTTTTTTATAATGATATGCTTAAATTCTTTGTTCATATGTCGTGAATGGCTCTATAATAAGGTAATAAAATGCTGTTACGCTAACATAAATGCCCTTCTGGTTTTATGATTAATCAATGATAAATAATTAATTGATTAAACAATGTTTGATTTACTGAAAACTAAGCTAATTTTTAATCTTAACATAATCCTTCCTATTACGTTAATGAGAACTTGATGTTTCAACTTATCATATGAGCTACATTCTCACCAATCAAATCAATGTTAAGAATTCGTCTTTCGTTTTTATTCTTTACTTTCCCATTTTTATTAAAATTAACTTGGTATTTTATCTCGTATTAGAAACTCCTAAAATTCTTTAATTATGAGTACAATTTTTTATTTTTCATGTATAATTAATGTTTTACAAAAGGCATCCAAAAATGATCATCTTATGTCGCCATTTTTTCACACAATGCTTATGGATTTTCCCCCATAACTCCAAGTACATCCTAATCTGTTATTACATATTATATTGCTTTTATCAATTACTCACTAAAAATAGCCATGATAATTATGTTAACATCCATAATAATAAGTAAGACATTTTATTTCAAGAGGAGCTAATAGCCTTATGTACTTCAATTATTAGTCTTACCTTCTCCAATCACTTAGGAGAAAAAAGATTCCTCATATAGATTCGTACACATTTGTCACCCACCAACCAAAACAAAAATGCACTGGCTTCAAAGATCTTTTCAAATATAGATATTGCGAAGACCTTAGCTACACTTCTTTCTTAGAAAAAAAAAAATACCTTCTAGAAATGCCAAATTTTCTCGGCATTTGTTTAATTGAAAAAATTTAATCCTTCTTTTAGTTGTAAATTTGAAAACTATTATCAATCTTTTGACCCCAATTTATAAGAGGCCTTTTGAACCCGTATTTTTTAATAGTTTTTCCTAAAGTTATGAAAAGTAATTCTTAATATATCTGTACATTCTAAAATAAATTAAAGAAGTAAATAATTAGTTTCTGTTAAATTTACCCTCCCTTTCTCAAACCCTAGAAGGAAGCTGTGCCCCCTTCAATTCCTAAACACTCTTTGTGCGTATTTTTTTAAGTATTAAAAAATGTTAAGTCTTAAACCTTTATATTTTATTTTATTTCTTTTAAAGAGGTGGGGGAAGATAATGACGATTTAAAAAATTTTCTGTATTACTATTGATTGTCTTTAGACATGATCCATTAAAATTTTTCACCAAACCTCAAGGATTCCACTCCACCCATTTCCTCGATTGTTTAGAAAGATTTTTTTTGGTGTTTTGGTAATAAGAAATAAGAGAGAAAGGTTATTCTTTTTACACACCTAGTAATAGTCTTGCAAATGGTGAAGTCTTCGCTTAGATGTACGTATCTAAAAATAGTATTTATGGATTAAAGGGAAACTGCTCTACCCCTTTTGCTCTATTTTTAAAGCAAAAGGAAAATAGAATCCATCATATACATGAGATATCATTTCAAATTTCATAACTTTATGAAAAAACCAATCCGACGGGATTCTAAGAATCATCCGGATGAACGACAAAGATGAATATTTCGCTATATGTTCTATAATAGCCGCTAGGAAAATAAAAGGAATTAAGGATTAAAAAAAGTAGGTAGTAAAACAGGACGATTTACTCGTGAATCAACCACGGTCAGAAAACTAAACACTTAATTCAAGGACAGCTAGTTTCTTTCAAGCTGTGGGTTTCCAACACGCCCTCAATTCCTTCGCCTGAATAGAGTGTATTATTCAGAACGGAATTGTTGATATATGATTTAAAATTTTTTTTTATCAGGAAACAGAGACAGTTACCGAGAACAGCCTCTGACATGGCCATTTATAATATTCGAATTTAAGTCAAACTTTTCGAATTTAAATTATTGTATTATAATAACTGAATATAATTTTTACAATTTGTCATTATAAAAAATTTATAAAAACTGCTTTTTTACAAACAAAAACTTTAATTAAATGTACTTAATTCTGGAACGAATGACTGCTACACACGGACGTTAGAAATTATGGAATATTGGATACAGAAAACTAACCTGTAATTAGGTCACGTGTAATGGAATGGAAACTGTTCTGACTCCTAACATTTAAAAGTTTAACCAGATGTGTTATATATGGGGTATATCAATCAATTTCAAACTCATAAAAATTACAATAATATTTAGAAAGATATAAAATTTCAATAAGTTTTGTTAAATAAGAATACTACTTACTAACTTTAGCTTTGTAATTTTTTGTTCGTCTTTTTTTATACAGGTAATACAGAAGAAAATAAATATACTAGATATGGAGGGAGATGATTAGAAAATATTTGGGTTTTCGATAAATTTGACTATGCTTTATTTAGAAACATTTGAGACTTACATAAACATGACAATCGGTATAAAGGAGCTACGGTCTCAAATCCATCACAAGATTCCTTATTCATGATACTTAATAATAAAACTATTCTGCTATGTTCGCCAATCAATGTATCATTTGAGCCACGTATATAAAAAAATATGATGTGAACACCACATGACTTTCTTGTACGCCTATTAAATTGCATATACACTTTTTTTTAATGAAAAATACATGAAATTTTATTTCATTAATAACTTTTCTTTTTTTTTTCTGTTAATGAATTATTATTTATTGTAAAGATTTTTTTTTACACTCAGAGGTTAATAATTGTTAATAAATCAATATATTTAAATTAAAAAATAAATGTTAAAAAGATGAGAAGAAGTCTGATTCGAACCGATGTGCCTTTCCCTTGTAAGATCCAAATATTTCATTAATTAAAGTTTTATTTGGCTATAATTATGGAACCAATGAAAGTAAGTACTACTTATGATATATCGTTTAAAAGCTCTCAATGAGGGCTTATTACTGCAACTAAGATAAAGTAAAAAATCCATTTTTTTGGACTTAGTGCTTTCTTGGACACTTTTGGTTCAGTCGATTGCAGTCAAAAGGAGAGGTGCTCAACTAGATGTTACAACAGTTCTAAATCAAAAATTTCAACATCCTACGGCTAATAATTTTTAGTTATGCGAGGTACTTACGTACGTACAGACGTCACGCCGAAACTAGTCAAAATGGATTCAGGGATGGTCAAAATGGATATTTCCGTTGAAATGTGAAAACCGAAATTTTTCGCGATCACATACTTCCTTTACTTCGTACAAGGAAGTAAAAATCAAATTAGGAAGTAATAAATTAGTCAAATTACGATTACATTTGTTTTTTTCTCCTAAATGAATCTTTTCCGTCATCGCTGGACCATTACTTTTTATTTTACCAGTTTAATTTTAAAATATTCCCTTGATTTTTTTTTGTTTTATATAGTTTTTTTAAATTGAAGGGTTTACATGATAAATTATATATATATTTTTTTTTATTCAATGTGTTTTTTAATTATTTCTCATTGGGTGTTTTTATTGTTCGATTATCTGGATTTATAAATTTAAGATTTTTATCACTTATTTTACTCGATTTTAAGTACAATTGAGTATTTTATTTTTGGTGGATTATTGGGGGTATTTGAACTGGTTAGGATTCATTTTAGATAGATTTTAAGATTTATTGATCACAGAAATGAACGATGTATATAATTCGTTAGATATTTCCGCTCAACAAAAAATATTGTATGATTGTTACACTAAAACAATTAGAGTTGTACTCGCTGGTATTTTCATGATTATCATCAACACAGATTAACTTTCTTTTATCTGTTTAATACTTAATATTTTTGTTACATAACCAGATGAAAACAAAAGCCTAAATGTTAAATTTCAGCAAGATGGTAATTTTAAACATTATGCTCATTTACTTTTATTCTTCTTTCAGAAAATGTTAATGATTTGGCCAAAATTACTAGCTCTGGCCACCACGTTATTCTAACCTCAAATTCTAATTCTGAGGCGTAAAAAAGGTAATCGTAATAAAAAAATTATATTTAGATGATTACAGGAGTAAAAATAACATAATAATTAACACGATTTCCACATTTTTAAAATCATAGTCTAAGGGTAATCCCTGAACGTTGAAGCACGAAGGATTCCAATGCCAATAGTTTTTTACTTTCCTAGAAATAGTAATACACTCGCATGCTGCTATAACTATTACGGGAAAATAAACAGATCGGTCAAAAAATATCTAAAAAATAAGGTATTTTTTAAGTTTTGTGCCTTAAGGAGACATTTAAAAAATTAAGAAAAGATAAATTAAAATAAATTTTAAATAATCTCAAAAAAAATTGTTTATTCTAATGCTCCTTTGTCCAAAAAAAATGAATATTTGTCAGATGGACATTTGCGCGTACATATTTATGTATGTTAGCCTGTATTTGGTTTTCTAACTCTGGACCTCGTTCAGTGTTTTTCTTCAAACATGGTAAAAAGGTACTACCTTTGGGGAAAAGAATGCATTAAATCTTTTCAGTAATTGGGAAAAGCAGTAGGGGTGTTTCGGCGGAAATAGAATTGCATATATTTTTTTGGGGCACTTTAGCAAAAACCTTTTCTTACAAACGTTGGTAATTGTCAAGGTCACAAATTACCAAAAACCTTTATTTAAAATTCAACCCACCACAAAAAATGACTTTTTTTACCTATATCCTGCTTTAGAAAAAGAGTTAATGTGAATTTTTTGCGTTTATATTTTTTTACATTAAAGGGCCTTTAAACCACAATAAAAATCTTTTTCCACCCCAGTCCAACAGTATGTGGTAAAAAAAATATTTTAAATTAAAATGTATTTTTTAAATTATTTTTTATAAAATTAATATCAGTTTTACTTCCTTGTACGAAGTAAAGGAAGAAGTATTGCGATCGCAAAAAATTTCGGTTTTCAGTTTTCAACAATAATATCCATTTTTTTTCTAGTTTCGCCGTGAGTCTATACGTACTTATTATGTATGTGTGTATATATGTACGTATGGATTTCCCATAACTCAAAAACGATTAGCCTTAGTATATTGAAATTTTGGATTTAGGACTGCTGTAAGATCTAGTTGTGCACTTCCCCTTTTGATTGTAATTGACTGAACCAAAAGTGTCCAAAAAAGCGCAAAATCTCCAAAAAATTGAATTATGAATTTTTTCTTAACGAAAATAATAAGCCCTCATTGAGAGCTTTTCAACGATATCACGTAAATGGTACTTGCTTATTTTCATTGGTTCCAGAGTTGTAGCTAAATAAAATTTTAATTAATGAAATATTTGGATCTTATAAGGGGAAGGCACATCGGTTCGAATCAGATTTCATCTCCTTTTTTTTAATTTAAATATATTAATTTGATTATGAATTTAATAATTTTATTAACCTCTGATTGTAAAAAACTATTAACGATAAACAATAATTCAATAATAACAATAAAAAAATATGAAAATATTTCATAAGTTATTAATGAAATAGAATTTTACGTACTTTTCATTTAAATCAATTTTAAATCAACATCGCGAGTTATTCGTTGCATTTAAAATGTAATAATCTTAATTGTTTAATAGTCCTTATTCTTTAGTGTTTCTTGAAAAAAAAAAATAGACAAAATAACCTTCCAACAAATTCTCACCTCTTTCTAGAAATTTAACCTTTGTTTATGTAGAATTACGGATATATCTTTGTATTTTTTAAACAATTTTAAAGTCCTTTTTTTATATTTGGTAGTTTCACTTGGGTTTATTTTCTTAAAAATGAATTTAACTGAACGCTTCTTTTTGTATATGGAAGCCTCAAAAAATAAAAATAGTTTTAGATTTTTCAAGATCACAAAACAACTTAATTTTACCCGAATGCTTCCTCTTGAGTATGGAAACCCACAAATGAAAAAAAAATCCATTTTTCAAAAACACAAAACAACAGTACCAACGTTCAACTTTTATACATTCTCCACAAGTATATAAATAATCAATTTTTTGTATTTATTTATTCAACTAGATGTAAAATTATAAATACATATTTTTACATTAAAATTTGAAAAAAATAAATCATAATTCTGGTTATTGTTTCTCAATAAAAAGGAATTATTTTATCATAAAGAAACAAATAGAGATTAAAATGACTGAATTGATGAAAAATAATTGCGTAACTTGACTGGCGTGGCTTAAACAAATTTTAATTAAATTTATTTTTTGAACAATATAAGAACCAAAATAAGAACGCATTTTTAATTATCATAAAATTAAAAAAAATCGGAATAATTTTACTATATTTATTATTTAAATAATATGGATGTGTACAAAAGTATAAAAACGAAATTAAAAATCACAATAGGACCAATGGTGGATAACTCTGTTCGTTGAATTTCAACTAAGTTACACAGTATTAACAGATACTATAAATTTTCATTACGTTATCGGTTCTTCACGTTACTATTTATCGGATATTTCCTACTATTGTATCATTAAATAGAGAACATATATTCTCATCAAAAATATCGGTGACGTGATAAATTAAGATACGTACAGTAATAACCTAGTTACGGTAAGATATAAAATAAAATTAAAAGTATATACGAAATTGAAAAAAGTCAACAAAATCATAATAAAGATGTGAATTCCATTAATTCTGAATATGATAACAAAAGAAAGGAAGTAAAGATATTTTAAATGATAAGAGACAAAAAATAATATGGAAGAAGTATCACAATAGAAAAACCTTTACAAATACAGAATCTAAAGAAATAGAAGACACTTCTTTTTTTATCTGCGCTCTATTGCCCATATATATATATATATATATATATATATATATATATATACATTTCCAGGCTATTCATAAGATATTTCATATTAACGTTTATTTTGAAAAAAAAACTCTGACATTTTATTTTAATAAAATGACTAAGAAATTTAAATATAAAAACTTCTACACTAAGCAAAGTTATTAAATATATATTTCTTTTTAAATAAATATTCTAAATAAAATAATAAAAATATCATAGTGATAACAATCATTAAGTAAATAAAAAATTTATTGAGATAAGAACTATTTGACCTTACTTTTTTCAGACTACACAAAATTGTTCTTTTCTTTAATTTATGTTCATTGGTGGTGAAATAATTTATTATTTATTGAAGGTTCTTTTTTCAAAATAAACTTAAAAAAACATCAAAGTATTATATATATCTGAGAATTGAGCTAGATATCACCATTTATTTTACCGATTTTTCTTTTACAGTACAAAATAAATTAATACTTTAAAATAAATATCCTTTTCAGCACGCCAGAAGGCAGAGGTAGATCTCACCGGTGCTAAGTAGGGAATAAAAAATATTTCCACTTTAAAGTTGAAAAAAATTTCAAATTTACTCAATACGACAATGGTTGCATGTGAAAAAATTTTGGCATGTTTAGCATACGATAATTCCAGCAAAATTTTGATCATCCCTTGCCGTAAGGATTGGTCATATCAAAAATTATTTCAGACAAAAGTTTTAGGTAATTTTTAGAGGACTAACGAACACTTTAAACCGATTCGATGCTGTGCCTATTAAGGGAGGTAGGATCTTTTTTGTCTTCGAAACCCATTTTTTCCACCCCCTGGGCCAACGGTTGGTGATAAAAAAAACCTTTACTTATATAAGTTTTAAGCCCTTATCCAAAGAATAGTAGGAACTTTAAATTAATTAGATATTTTACTTAATAAGAAAGTTATAGGGTTATTTTGTTTTTTCGAAAAAGTCCTCCCATTTCCACCCCGATGGTCCATTTTGGCCATTAACAAACTGTAAAGATATTTTAGGTAGTTATATTTTATTTATCAATTTGAAAGTAATTGACGCAAAATTACGGCAGTTATCGTGTTCAAAAGAAAGTGATATATATACCAGGGTCCGGCATATAAACCTGACAATTTTTGAGGGATAATAATTAAACTGTGTTTCGTACTATTAAAACATTTAATATATCAAATTAATGATCAATTTTGACAATTTATAGTGAATTACTTACATATATATATTTTTTTTTTATTTGACTATTATGTCGTCCAACTGTTTTCATTATTCCTCACACACTCACTTAATCTCATTCTAAAATTTGACATTGCTCGCTCAATCGTCACTTGTGAACTGCTTCAGTTTTTCTCTTTGAATGGCCTCCTTGAGTTCTGCAATTGATTGTGGTCGACTACTGAAGACTATGTTTAAGAGACCCACACAGATAAAAATCACAGCCAGATCAGGAGAACGCACTGGCCAAGGAATGTCGCCAAATCGGGAAATCAAACGTCCAGGAAAGTTTTCTCGCAAAACATCCATTGCGATTCTCGCCGTATGGGCGGTGGCACCATCCTGTTGAAACCAACTTTCATGTCCTTGAAAGTCATTTAGTTTCGGTCGCAGAAATTCATCAACATGTTTACGTGTCGATGAGATGTTACTGTTACTCTGCGATTTAACTCCTCAAAAAAATATGGGCCAATTATGCCGAACTTTGAAACCGCACACCACACTGTAACATATTGACTGTGAAGTGGTTTTTCAAGAATTTGCCGTGGATTATGCGAACGGTAATTTTGTTTATAACGGTAATTTTGTTTATTCACAAATCCTGACAGATGAAAATGCGCCTCGTCACTTAAAAGAATAAAGGCATCCTGGTGGAAATTTTCGAGGATGACCTCGCAAGCTGCTTTGCGAGACGCCCAATCATTTGCATTACGTTGCTGCACTAACATCATCTTATACGGATGGAATTTCAGGTCGGCATGAAGAATTCGTCGTACACTTCTATCAGAGGACATGCTAGCGCAGCAGCATGTCTCGCTGCTGAACGTCGTGGAGACCGCATAACAGCTAACCTTACAGCGGTAATGTTTTCAGGCGTTCTCACAGTCCGTTTTCGTCCTGTTGGTTTCATTTTTAAAGCAGACGATGTGTTCCTAACATTCTTCACCCACAACAAATGTCTGCGAAATAAACCCTGTGTTACAATAACCAAGTCATTATTTTTAAAGTAGGCATCAATCACAAACGCTTGTTGTTCACCCGACTACGAAATACTGGCTACTGAAATAGCATGAATAGACCTGTCGATGTACACCACTCCCGCCTTCTCATTCCCGCCTGTCATTGACAGTGGTACCTACATAACAATTACTACAAAATCGTCAGCTTTATATGCCGGACACTGTATATATATATATAAACTTTTGAGCTGATGGTGGTTTTGAAGTCTGGAGGATGTGATACGCAAAGATATGTCGAAATTTTCTGGAAATCGAATCTTGGTACCCATTACAATAAGTAGCTTTCTTATAAATATGGTAAGACTACCTAATAGGTAAGGTTACCTATAATGGTAGCTTTCTTATAATTTTGGTGTTAGTATATTTGGTGTTGGTATATTTAGTTTTAGTGTGTTTGTTGTTGTTTTGTGCTGATTTTTTTATTTATGTGTGGATCTGTTTTGGTGTGTATGTGCCTTCCTATTTGCTCTGTTTTCTGAATATGTGTGTGTGAGCGCTTACCCCCCTTCAGAAGTAATGCTTTACCAGCTATTCCCATGAGGGGCGGGTCGCCAATAGTGGAGGTTTAGTCGGTAGTGCGCAGGAATACCTTTTTACTCTCTTGCGGAACTTGTTAAGCGAGTCCGACACTGTGCCCCCCATGCCCCCATGTGTAAATGGGGTTCCTCCATCTCTTAAAAAAACACAAGGTAATTTTCTTATGAAATCTACCTAAAAATAAAATAACTAAGGGAAGATTGACTGGTAAATTCATAGAACTTATCTATGTGTGTAATTCAGTAATCCCATATCAGAAAGATCAAAACAGCAGAATTCATTATGAAACAAGTAATAATAAGTCAAAGTATCTTACAACATACACTGTATAAACAGTGGGAAAGCGACTGGCGCCACTTAATGAAGAAGTAAATTAGTTAATCATACATGACTGAAGAATGAGCTTCAGTATATTCTAGCTTCTCTTTCCCCTACACACTCATTACAGTAATTCCACTTCATCAGCGCAGCCTTCAGTAAGTACCCTTGTTAATGGTTATCGTAAAAACTACCAGTAAAAGCAAGGATAAGCGATCTCCCTGTTATTTATAAAAGAGGTCTTTATAATGTTTGTGATTTAGGAGGAAATTTACTGTTTCCTAGTAGTTATTTAGGATATGCAATGATGAGTGTGTGGTAAAGTAGCTTTTCTTTAGTTGCACTTTAGAGTATGCGACTCACTTCATGTAACTTATTCGTGATGTTTCATGTATTGTACCCAAAACTAAAAAAAATTGATTCCACCAAGTTTTCAGGAAAATTATAATTTATTGCATAAAACAAGTTTGTAAACTTCTTAAAGTTTATAAAACGGTTAACTAATCCCCTAAGAAAGAAAATCTTTCTTTATCTGTTTAGCCTCCGGAACCACCGTAAGGTAGGATAAATGAGGACGATATGTATGAACGTAAATGAAGTGCAGTCTTGTACATGTTCAGGTCGACCATACGGAATTAAATCTAGGACGAAATAACTGATCGAAACCAGAAACAAAATTTCTAAGAAGCAACAAAAGGGAAATTCAAAGATGTAAAATTTGATGAATGAGACCACTATAAGAAAATTGAATTTTAATCTCATAAATGTTATCCTAATAATTTATCGAACCAGTAGATTGATCATGTGAAAAGAATGGAAAATAGTAAAAGAGAATGAAGTAGTAACTAAACAATTTTTTTTAAATAATAGCTACATTAACTGTAGCGTGAGGTAAACGTTCTATGACAATCAGTAGTTATAGGATGTACTAATTATATTTAGAATAATTTTATTTAGCATGGCCCGTTGGTATATATAATATAAAAATATATAAATTATATAATTCCGCTTACCAACCAATTAATTATGTTCTAGCGCTTTCGGAAGTTATGTTTTCATCTTCAGGAACATCTGATAAACTTTTATATACGTATTCACTTAACATATTAATTTGATGTAGATTAAAATTAAAATAAAATAAAATTTTCATAAATATAACAATCAATCGTCAAGATATAAAATAAGTCATACATTTGTACGTCTAGTTGATAAAAGCGTCTAATTTGTATCACAAAATTGAGACGCTTTTATCGACTAGACGTACAAATATATGACTATTTTATAACTTGACGATCGATTGTTAAATTTTATGAAAACCTTTATTCTATTTTTTTTTTTTTTTAATCTACATAAATTAATACGTTAAGTGAATACTTATATACAAGTTTATCAGATGCTCCTGAAGATGAAAACATAACTTCCGAAAGCGATAGAACATAATAAATAATTGCATTGGTTGATAAGCGGAATTATAATTTATATATTTTTATATTAATTACATTGTGGAACACTACCTATAACAATGGCGTACCAGGTAATTTTCTGACGAGAATAATTTCTCACACTAACACTACAAATTTAATTAGATTTTTATTTACAAATATCAATTATTCATCCATGATCTAAAATTTAGTTTATGATCTATGATTTTTTCTCATTACTCATGATGGATTGCGCAAGCGCTGTGTTCGCGAATTTAGATTTCACGTTCCCTCGTCTAGCCGTGCACGGGAGTTCACACATACCGCATCTCGCCCGGTGATGATGGATGACCTTGAATTTGTGTTTACTCTGTTATTTCTGTACTACTTTTACGATTTCATAGCATTTTACATGGATATAACATCGTGTTAGATGTAAAAAGTAGTCAAAAGGGTCCTTTTTTAGTCTTTCTCTTTTTTTTAAGAAGAAGAATTTTAATTATGATGTGAAACTGTATAAAAATGTGATTGCATAATGAAAAAAATCATCCTTGATTTTTTTATATTTATTATAGAACGTTTTATCAACCTTAAATTCATTAGCAAAGATATATCGTATCTAGTATACTTTGAAAAATTCCATTAATTTTAAAATGTAACTATCGATTTAGACAAAACAATTTCCTATTAATGAAAATAATATAATAAAACAAAGTAGTATAAACATTATTTCGTTTGTATGTTAATACATACTACGGTTGTTTGTACGTTAGGTTTAAATGGTCATTTATAACAGCATAAATGAAAAAATGTTTAATACAGTAATTTATTCTCCCTAGAGCATGATGGCTGTTCGACCGTGTAAACAATCATTGAATTCACTGCATAATAACCAAACAGTTTTGTGATAAATGTTTATAGTAACTAATATAGAACACATAAATTTCCTGTTGAGCCTAAATGAATGATAATAATTAATTATGCGACTTACGCACATTGACTTTAAACAAAATTTTTTGAAAAATAGTTACTTTTGTATTAATCAATAATTTTACTCTTTAACTGGAAACTTGTTAAACAAAAACATTAGCAATAGTGTAACACAAAACGTAGCTAGTCAATAAAAATGCATGACTTTTTCTAACAAAACTACCAAGAAATGGTAATGTAACTGTTCAAATGATATACAATTCAAATTATACTCGATTTATGAGGTATGCTACAGGTTGATAACAGCTTTCTGCTAAAAACAGATTTTACGGTCAAACTTAAAAAAAATATATATATAACAATGACATTTTTATTTCGCATGTGACCAAAACATTCAGCAAAATATAAAAACTTAGAAATATCTTAATATCCCAAAAACATTCGAAAAATATATTTGCATCCTTCCCAGTTCCTTATTTTACATATAAAATTGTTCAATCTATAAATTTAACATTTTTTAAACACCGCATTATGTAAAGCAATAGATTTTATGCTTAATCAATATAATTTTATTTAAGTAATGAGAATAAATACGCAATTATTTTAAGTATTATTTTTCTACAATATTATTATAAAATACAATTTTGTCAGCATAAAAAAAATAATTAAACGAAACAATCGTCTTCGTAATTACGCAAATAGTTTTTTCATTATGGTTTTACAAAATAACTTATTCAAAAACGATTAAATAAAAGAAATAATATAAAAATATTCTTAATGAACACAGCGTTCTGGAGTAATACAATAACCTCAATTACCTCTACCCTACATTTAAAAAAATCTTTACCTCAATTAATACTACTACTTTACTTCGAACTATGCCAAAAAATATTGAATTTATACATTCAACAATTTCACATGTGAAAATAATTAGGTAATACGGAAAGAAACAAGACGTATTTTACGAAATAATTTATTTGGACAAACACATTTTATTTGGAATACTAATCAACAATCTCGCTGAGTTAACTCAGTTTTTTTCATTGTATATAATATGTTTAAGAAAAAGAAAATATTTTTTTCTTAGACATATAATAGCATATAATACTGCGGCTCGATTATAGGGTAAAGTTAGAGCTAATCTACAGTGGAAGTAATTGGTGTAAAGGAAATAGGTTATAGTATACTGTCTTCAAAATTGTATGCTTCTACTTGAAGGGCGTGGTGAAGTGAGCAAAGCAATGTTTACTGGTATCATATTTATTTAACGCAAATATGATACTCTTGCGTAAAAATTCTGCCCCCCTCAAACACACGCGCCAACACACATTCTGCCAACATACGCGCGCGCACAAACACACACTATACATATATCTTATCTATGTATATAACAATTACATAAAAATCAGATATTAACGGGGAGCGTTATTAGGTCATTTAGTAATAAAATTAAGTTTTACTACACTTACTATTGTAATTATGTATTGGTATTTAATGTAATCATTAACTATTAGTTAATGTTTAGTTTCCAAAAGAGTAGTTAGTTTAGTTTAGTTTCCAAAAGAAAACTTTTTTCTTTTGGAAAAAAAAAAGTTTTCTTTTGGAAAACTAAAAACCTTTTTTTAAATATTCAAGATAAGCGATATCGTTATATTAATACTTAAATTAAAAAAAAAATACAGTAATATATGATTCTTTTTCTCTATCAAAGCGACTCAACCTTTTCCGAATAAAGGTAGTTCCACCGATTTAAAAAATTAAAATTTAAAAAAAACCAAAGGGTGAAGTAAAAATATGATCAGCATATAAAACTGCAAATTGTGGTTTTTGCAATGTTGAGTAAAGGCAATGCGTGATTTTAATTTAAACGACTACTTGAATTCAAAACAAAAGTAATGAAATGTAGTAGAAATAACAAAGATGGACCACTGAATGTGAAAATAAGATGAGAAAAGATTATGGAGGTAGAAGAATTTTGTTATTTGGGAAGTAGAATTACTAAAGATGGACGAAGCAGGAGCGATATAAAATGTCGAATAGCACAAGCTAAACGAGCCTTCAGTAAGAAATATAATTTGCTTACATCAAAAATTAATTTAAATGTCAGGAAAAGATTTTTGAAAGTGTATCTTTGGAGTGTCGCTTTATATGGAAGTGAAACTTGGACAATCGGAGTATCTAAGAAAAAAAGATTAGAAGCTTTTGATATGTATGTTAAAAATCAGGTGGGTGGATAAAGTGACAAATGAAGAGGTATTGCGGCAAATAGATGAAGAAAGAAGCATTTGGAAAAATATAGTTAAAAGAAGAGACAGACTTATCCATACATACTAAGGCATCCTGGAATAGTCGCTTTGATATTGGAAGAACAGGTAGAAGGAAAAATTGTGTAGGCAGGCCACGTTTGGAATATGTAAAACAAATTGTTAGAGATGTAGGTTGTAGAGGGTATACTGAAATGAAACGACTAGCACTAGATAGGCAATCTTGGAGAGCTGCATCAAACCAGTCAAATGACCGAAGACAAAAAAAAAAACAAAAAAAAACTTGAAATCACATTTTAGTAACTCTAAAAATATCTGATGTGGACACTACATGACTTCCTTGTAAGCTTATTAAACACATTTTTAAAAGTACATAAAATTTTATTTCATTATAACTTCTTAAATTTTTTTTTATTGTTATTATAGAATTATTTTTTATCGTAAAAGTTTTTTTACGATCAGAGGTTAATAATTATTAATAAATCAATATATTTTAATTAAAAGGAGGAAAAGTTTGATTCGAAATCAAAATATTTCATTAATTAAAATTTTATTTGGCTATAACTCTGGAACCAATAATAATAAGTTCCACTTACGGTATATCGTTGACAATCTCTCAATGAGAGCTTATTACTTCAGCTAAGAAGAAAGTTTGGATTTTGGTCTTTTTTGGGCACTTTTGGTTCAGTCGATTGCAATCAAAAGGTGCTCAACTAGATGTTATAACAGTCCTTAATTCAAAATTTTAATATCCAACCGGTTAATCGTTTATGAATTATGCGAAATACAACGTACGTACAGACGTCATGCCGAAACTAGTCAAAATTGATATTTCCGTTGAAATCTGAAAACCGAAATTTTTCGCGATTATAATGCTTCCTTTACAAGGAAATAAAAAGCTGAAGAATGTATTACATTCATCTAAATTTTACTTATTCATTTAACATTTCCGCTAGATAATTACAACCAAATTACCATTATTACTTTGAAAGTCCATTTCAATAAATAATGTACTTGTAGAAACTGAAAAGTTGATCGAAAGTCCTTTGGTTATAGATTGTAATTGAAACTCGAAGGTCGATCGATCATCCTTTTACGGGTGGTAAGCGAGCTTAACGTAATGACAAAAGTTTAAATTTTGAGCTTTACGTCATGACAAAAATATAATTTATAAAAATATAAATTTTCACGTAGCGATCAACATTCACATCATGATAAATCTTCAAGGGGCGCTGACCAGACTAGCCAGTTGTGTGGAATTGTCATTGTTTGTAATCTATCACGATAAAGATATAAATCGACCACAGATGTTAAAAGATGATTTTTTAAAAACTTAACTTGTTTCAACAAGTTTTGAAGTCTCCTTACTACAGTAATATGATATTTAGTATCACTGAATACATCATAAAACAACGCGTACTCCAACACAATTTTTCTTTTCACCGGTACAAAATTCAAATTGTTCGGAAAATCCTGCCAAATTATCAACCGGATCAACTTCACTTTTATTATAAAAACTCATTTCAATTTTTAAATACAAAATCTTTAGATTTAAATATTTATTATTCCTTTTTGTGGAGTTATTCAAACGTAAACGTTCCTGAAGAGAAACCAGAATCAAATGAAGAATTGGAAAAAAATATATATCTGCAGAAGTCTAAACTATTATTAACAAAATATAAGACGGTGCGCTTCATAATTTAAACAATGCAAATTCTACGGCAGTATGCATTTATCTTAGTTATTTTAGAAACGTAAAACAATTTATTTTTCTATTAAATTATTCCTAAAAAGATTCTACAGTTTTTATTAATGATTTCAAGATAATCTTATTCTGGTGATCGCACCTAATAAAATCCTATAAATATATAGGCTAAATGGAAAGTCCTTGATTGATTTATTCATTGATAGACTAATTTTTATACTAAACAAAAATGAAATTTAATGTATCTATTTCTGAAGTATTCTTTAAGAAAACATCAGTAAAAAATATTTTGTTTAACAATCTCTATGGGATTAAAGTAAAATGGTTGAAAATAGGTACTGAGATCAAAATACCTGGAAACTTGATACGTAAAAAATTTCTGTTTAGGTCGTAAATGAGCTTTCGCTAAAATTCTTTTTTCTCACTCATTCATTTAGGAAACAAAAATGCGTTTAACAAAAAATTATTTTCCTCTCCAGTTAAAATAGAACAATAATTTTTTTTCAAGTTTAAGTTTCCCTAAAACAAACAATCAATAAGAATGTTAAAAGGGTTAAAGTTGTACATCCCATCTTTGTGCATCTATTGGACCGGTTGAGATAGAAGACTGAAATTTAGAGAGAATGATAATTTCAAATTTGTTTGAGTACAGGCAGATTTTTTTTAAACTACCCTTTGAAGATTGAAGACGGATTTATTTTGATAATTCATATTTTAATTCATTCATTTTTAATAGATCATTATAATCGTTATTCTACGAACATAGTAGATCTCAATTTTTATTTTTTATTTATAACCATAAAGTGTATATAAATACACAGTTATCTTTTACCCCGTGAAGCAAATCTGATTCCGCAAAATATTAGTTACATAAAATTACACTATGCATTCAGAAAATTATTTATAAAGAATAAAATAGAATCCCATTTTCCTACAAAAAATAAATTAATTAATTAAATATAGAAAGCTGTATTTTCAACTAGCTGAAGTAAGAGAACACAGGTAAATTAAACAAAGAGGAAAGTAAACATCTTAATATTTCGATGCTATCACTTTGTAGATCGGATTATATCGTCGAAATATCGACGTTTATCATTTCTATGGATAAGGAGTGTTAAATTATCATAGGTTTTAAATATGTAATAATTATAAAATTATAAATGTTACATATAATTTAGTCATTAATAATTCGGCTGATGTATACCTTTATTTTGTTTATGATTAATTTTATATGTATTTTTTGTATTTTGTGATTGTAATTTTAGGTTAAGTTGCGCACAACCAATAATATTTACACTGGGACTCAGGTGCCCCGGAGCTGATAAGGTTGAGAGTTCCGGCAGGTACGACCTGTGGGTCGCGCTTGATAGAGGCAGGCGCTTGAAAGACCGAGTCCCGGCGGAAGTGACCTTCGGGTTGCCTCCGTTTGAGGCAGGCAATATAAAACCGAGTCCCGGCTCCCAGGATGGGGTCGCTGGGAACGACTTTGCAGGACTTGGTGGCTTTACACTGCGGGTTAGAGTCAGGGCAAGGAAATTAAGATCCTTCCGGCGGGCCTGTCTGTCATGCCGGACTTACAGCCGGTAGGCGGGTAGGCTCGTTAGAGTATTGGACACTCCCCCGGACTGCGTTTATGTTTTACGTGGGTCCGGCCCGGTGGAGGAAGTGGAAAAAGGTAATAATATTTGCCTCGGTAAAATTTACTTTGTCTTGCGTATTTTTACTCTTCGTGAGTGTATCGGGATATGTACATTTCTTTCTGGTAATAAATAAATAAATAAAAAATATTCTAAATAAACAAAGAGAAATGTGAAGCCGTTTGTAGAGGTCTAATTCCTACTACGAATGCCATTTTTCTCACACTACAAATTTCTAAAATAATTCTCTCTAAGTTTAATTTAGGAAAAACTCTGGGTCGTAAAAATACGACCAAATTGGCAGAGTCCATCCCGATTAAACCCATTAAAACGCTGGAAAAAATGGGTATAAGAAAATAATAAATAAATCAAAAGATATATAAATATTTATATATATATTATACATGTATTATTATTATTATACATTATATATGTATTATATTATTAAAACGGATAATTAGTATAGTAATTTTAATAACAAAAAATAAAATAAATAGCTTAAAACAGAATATGAATATCGGGATTATTCATTTAAAAGAAACATATAGAACCGTTGCATTCTTTTACTCATCAGTTGGTCATTCGGCACGTGTACAAAATCGATGCTTCACCACCTAGTCATTCTATCATTTATCGATTGAACACCGTTTCTGTGCACCCTTCATATTTCACACGCGCACCTACATTCACAGAAACACGTGCAAGCATTCGGAAAAATGTTTTCATTTTCTATATACGAACCTCACCGTGTTTACTTTTTCTGTCAATAAATAGAAAATAACAAATATTTCATGTTTTTTGTTCGCTTTTAAAAACAAATGTAAGATTAAAAACTGAAACAAAATATCAATAGTAAAAAAACAGTTATCTATAAGAAAAAAATACAATAAGTTTTAACTGCGTAGAAATCAAGATTTGATTGAAATTGTGTTATCATTAGAAAAATTACACACAAATTCAGTTATTGCGCAAGCGAAAAAATTTCAAGACGAATTAAAGTCAATGAATTAAACCTTAATGGTTTCTAGACATTCCAAAAATTAATTGAATCATCTTTTTTTTTAGAAAAATTAAGTAAAAATGTAATAGAATATCATCACTAAGAATATTGATTATAAATTTTTAAATATCTACGTGAATTTATGTCCTGGTAACAAAAGGTTAATATTTATAAAAATTATTCCATTGCAATACTGAATTCTGTAACAGAAAACGATAAATTCATTTTTTATCTTAAATTATCTATACTAATTTTTTTCTGACAGTTATATACAAGAGGCGTTAATCAGAGTTGATTTATCAAACAGTAATTGTGTTCATTTTTTATCCTCTTGTCATAAACAGTGTGAAGAAGTTCATAATTTGTAGGATTAAACGAACTAAATATGTTGACAAAATACAACATTAAATTTGAGTCGGTAAAAAGGCAGTGAGGAATTTCTTTTTCTTAGCAAGTTTATGTACGAGGCGTAAAAAGGTTATTCTTAGATATCAAATTCGAATTGACTATGCAAGCATAATATTTAATAAATTATATGCAGTATTTTTTAAATATAGTACATAGTATTACCATTCTCTTGTAAATAATACCTAACCAAAATCATTTGAGTAAAAATTGAAAAAAATTTAGAAAAGATTACATTTTTGGTAACCTTAAATACGTGCTCGCGGGAATGTGCTAGTGTGCTTAGCTCACATGTACATTAATGACTCATATTGTTCCCGGAAGTATTAAAAGTTTTATGGTATAAAACTTCAGCAATTTTCGTAATACAGAGCGTTCCTTATTATGGGTTTTCCTTGGAGGGTCATATATTACACTGTTTTTTTTTCCTAAATGAAAAAGTTTTTAAACTTAAAATCCCGAAATAATGCCAGTTTTTCAACAATATATTATAAATAATATGATTTACTACTTTTTTTTTTTTTTGCTAATCGGAAATAAACAACTCTAATAATATATTTTCTTTTGCGGAGTTGCCCCGTTTCCAAATAAGTATTTTCATCCAAGTTGTAGGAATTGACTTCTGAATATAATTAATTATTCACCAAAGAAATTAAGAAACGATAAAAAACTTAATACAGTGGGGATGATGAGATCGAGATGATTCTAGCCGTACTTACAATAAATACTTCACCAAAATACTCTAATTAAAAAATTTAACAGACGAAGTAAATCAGACCACTTTGTTATTATTTATAATGTTGTAATAAAAAATTAATAAAGTACTGACAGCTCATACCTACACAAAACGACTTTCGGAATTTATCTTTACAATTGTGCGTTCTCTCAACTGAAAAATCGTCGTAATTTAACATTTTTCATTTTAGTTATTCAGTCCTACTGTGTGACAATAATGAAATATATTTATGAAATAGACAGTTTTTAACAATTCTTATACTGGATCAGTATGGAGACATTTATATATATATATATATATACATAATTTTTTTGTCTTCAATCATTTGACTGGTTTGATGCAGTTCTCCAAGATTCCCTATCTAGTGCTAGTCGTCTCATTTCAGTATACCCCCTACATACTACATCCCTAACAATTTGTTTTACATATTCCAAACGTTGCCTGCCAGCATAATTTTTTCCGTCTAGCTGTCCCTCCAATAATAAAGCGACTATTCCCGGATGCCTTAATATGTAGCCTATAAGTGTGTCTCTTCTTTTAACTATATTTTTCCAAATGCTTCTTTCTTCCTTGATTTACCGCAACACCTATTCCTTTGTAAGTTTATCCACTCATTTGATTTTTAACATTTTCCTGTGGCACCACATTTCAAAAGCTTCAAATCTTTTCTTCTCAGATCGTCTACTCCGATCGTCCAAGTTTCACTGGATTACTTTCTATGCATCCACTTAAAAAGTATTATCATAATAACTCAAAGATATCGGAGATTTACAAAATGTAATTCGAGAATCAGCACAAAATATCAATACAGAATCATTTAATAATGTAGTATCAGCTTTTTACAACCGAATGGCACACTGTCAAACAACAGAATGAGGAAATTTAGAACATTTATTAAAATGAAATGCAAGTAAATAAGCAAACATTAAAAAATGTTTTTAAAAATTCAAAATTATATTGCCGCCATTTTGGGTACAACCATCGTACCAACTTTCTATTCATACCATTTTTCTTGTCTTAAAAATACTTTTAAAATTATGTATTATCCAAACGGTAATACATATTTTATCATTTAAAATATATATTTTACATATTTTTTCATTTAAAATATTTTACTTACAACCTCTGGACCCCACCTAAGAAGGGGGTCGAAATTTTCCTTCTCATCAAAAGGTAAAGTAGTTGACCGATACCTTATCCTGAAAGTTACAGTATTCTATCTGGAACAGTTTTAAAGTTGTTGAGAGGTTTTCATACTTTTTACTCGCTCTGTATATCACGAATGTTTCATTGATAATGCTGGATATTTTTTTCTTTTCATTTTTCTGTTTAGCCGCCGGAACCAAAGGTATTACTTCAGAGGATGAATGAGGATGTTGTGTATGAAAGTAAATGAAGTGCAGACTTGTAAAGCCTCAGGTCGACCATTCCTGAGATGTGTGGTTAATTGAAACCCAACCACCAAAGATCACCTGTATCCATGATCTAGAATTCGAATCCGTACAAAAGTAACTGTATTTACTAGGATTTGAACCTTAGAACTCTCGACTTCGAAATCATCTGATTTACGATGACTGAGTTCACCACTAGACTAACCCGACTGGTTAATGCTAGGTATCTTTTTTTCGATGAGTGGAGGAACCCCATTTACAGGCTCGCTAACAGGTTCCACGCTTAAACTGATTGTAATGCTACACCAAATAAAAATAATAAAAAAGAATTTATTCATTCAATAGATGTGTTGATATACTTTATTATACATTAATAACAGTGATAAAGTTTTCTAAGTCGGGATTACGATAATTATTAACAAATCTAAATAAACTGAACCATGCAGATAATAAAAATGTTAAATATTTTAGATTTTATTTATCTATTTCTATATTTTTTTTTTTTAAATATTGTCTAAAAAAAATAATACTTTCATTTGCTAAATTAAAAACAAATTAATGAAAAAAGGTTATTTATTCAAACATAAAAAATTATTTTACAAACGGTAGAATAATTAAATGTAAAATTAAAAAAACATATTTTTCTATTGTTTTAAACAAAATAACATTCTATTTTACTATTATTTTATAAAACTACAGATTAAATTCTATACACACTCATAAACCAATAAAAACAGTTGTTAGTTAATTAATGAGAAAAATAAACAGTTATTTTCAATACAGTAAAATATTTTAATCGTCCTTAAATTAAAAAAATAAAATTATTTAACTATTAACTAGCTAAAACACTTTAAAAATTCAATTTAAATGTTATATGAAAAGTATGGGTTTTTTCATTAATCTTGTAGTTTTCCTTTTAAATACAACTGTATTTTTTGTATCTTTTAAATGACTAAATTCAATCTCAATATTTCTTCAAAACAAAGGAAATTGGCTTTCTCGGTACAACAAAGAAGAAATCCACTTAAGGAAAAACTTATGAAAACATTTTAAGTTTGTTAAACCTAGTTTGCTTTTAAAAACTCTCCAACTGATTAAGATTATTAAAATGAATCTAAAAAGGAAGACAGAACTCTATTCGTTAATTCATATGCCAGTCATTTAAAGATACCTTACGACAATTATCGTAATGGAGCGTTTTTTATTTATTTTTTTTAAGCCGGTATAGAAAAAATGTACATCGGTTTTATACAGCTTTAGTTGTATCCTGGGAATTAATTTTAAAGTGGTTATATTAATTACCAAAGACTTACGCCATTAAATTTATAGCTCTGTCTCAATCTACAATTTTTTATTTAATTTTATTGAAATTAAATAATTTCAACAACTAAGATAAGATCGTATTTTAAAAATTGGGTACTATTAAAAACAACTACTATATTGTGCAAGATAAAAATTTAAAAAAGAGAAACATTAATTCAAAAATATTTAATTTGAATTGTAAAATAATGAGTAAACATTTTTAATAATGAAAATTTTATTACAACGAACAATACTCTCATTTTCAGAATTATTTTGACTTAAGAGAACAAATTTTTTATTTCATCAAAGGACATCAATTATGATGTAAATTCATTTTTCGAATACAGCAAAACAATTTAAATAAAACGATATGTCAATTAAAGCTTAAAAAGTAAAAAATAACCAAAATTAAAAAAGTAAAAAATAAAAAAGAGCTCTGAAATTAATTTAAACGAATTCTTGCGCAGTTCAGCATAAAAAGACCGAAGTTTTGTTTCCAGCGCCCACACAATTTTAGTCAAAATAAGACTATATTCAGAGAACAACGTACTACATACCTTTAATTCACGAGTACACCTACACGCAAGCATCAAGCATCAACTCAACACTATCACTTACTGCATAAGGGCGTATGAAGAATATACCACCACACAATCAACAAAACCTCAATTTTAGGTTATTTTGTCTGTTGTAGCCTTACATTCAACCAATTTTCATCAAATTTTTACATGCATAACTTCAGATATTCTACAACAGTATATTTAAATTTCAAAGAATTTAATGTAGTAATTTTTGAGATTTTCGAACCCCGAAAATTTAATACATAAATGTTATTTTTGAAATTTCTGAGTTACAAAATGTTATACATTAATGGTGTTTTCGTAATCCTCATACCTCAATGCATAAAGAAAATTTCACCTCCCAACCCAACATACGACCGAAAAAAATACCTTAAATTGAGGTTATTATGTTGTTTGTTGTAGGCCTTAAATTAGACGTAACTCAAGAACAACTCAACCAATCCTATATATATATATATATATATATACTTTTGAACTGACGTTAATAAGTAAAAGTATATATTAATTTTACTCATTCCGTGTTGCTGGAATTGTAAGAAGATGAAGCTTGTCGTATGCTAAACATGTGGAACACTTTTATTCACATGTTATCATTGTCGTATTGAGTAAATTTGAAGTTTTTCTTAATTTTAAGGTGGAAATCTTTTTTATCCCCTACTTAGCACCGGTTAAATCTACCTCCGCCTTCCGGCGTACCGAAAGGGATTTTTTAATTTAAAACGAATCAAAATTTTCAGATGATCCATGTTCATAAGTTCCGAATTTATAATATAAATAATTTTTGAGCCGGAGTTTTCTTTAAATATATCACAATCTATCCTTTCAATTTAAAATTTTTCAGTTGTTACCCGATGGAAGCCTTTAGGGCTTAGGATGTGCTGGACTCGTACCAAAAAATAGACCTAACCTACCTGTTCTGTCTACTGTATGGCACTATTTGTTTTGATCTTCTATCGTTAGACTTACACTACTTAACAATGGATATCCTAAGCGCCGAGAACATTTCTAATATGATGAATTGAACTGATGATTAGGCAATACAAGATTATGAAAAAATATTTCGAAATTTTTCTTCAAACTATTTCTTAAGGTAGGAAATTGGATAAAAGAGTATCGTATTTACAATTTGCATTCCGAAACTATTGAAAACGTTTATGTTGACAATAACGTAATGCTAAGGTATTTTAAAACGGGAAACCCCTATTGATTCGCTCATCATTAATTAACTTTAATAACAGCTAGAAAGTTAAGTTTTGGAATAATTTTCCTAAAGAAAGGAGAAAAAATTACCCTGGTAATTGTAATTGTGATGTAATAAATTAATTGTAATTTATGATGAATTAAACCCCAGCTTAGTCCATAATAATTAGTATTTCCCCGTCCTAGAACGGGTACTTCAGATTAATCTTATGTTATTTCCTAATGCAAAGAACTAATAATACAACTTTTTTTTTTTTTTTACTTGTGAATTGAATAAAATCTTCATTAAAGAAATTTTTCAATATATTAAACTGTTTACGAATAAAAACCATCAACAAAGAATGGATCGGAAAAAAAATACTTTATCACCCACTTATCCGTGAAAGTAAAATTTTTTTCTCACTTAAAATGTTTAGAAAAGGATTTTTTTAAATATAATACAATAAAATATTTTGAGTTAAGTTTTTTCCTAATTAATTCAAAGAAACCTAGTGTTCAATTATATTCTTAGTACAGCGATAAGTTTTATATGCTGCAAATAATTAATTGACAAGGAAGCTTATCATTGAAAACATAACATTGTATAATACTGAGTTACATCAATGATGATTTGTTCCAAAACAATGCATCAGTGCAAAGCGGTAACAGTGCGTAATTGAAACTTTCAATAAATTACAGTTAAAATACGCTCTAACAAACAGGAAAACATTACAGTCAAGATTCTACTCTAATTGAAACTGTTTTACATGAATAACCGTAGCAAACATACTTAAAAGAATGGCTGCTTAATGAAAAATTCATACCTTGTACGACGGTAGCACCAAGTGTTATAAAATTATTTTTATTGAAAAGGGTGAAATTTTTACCTATCTTTACCTTCGCTGACGTTTTTAAATATATATGTCAGTGACGTCGCCAAAAATTAAATGGAAATTCGAGTAAAAATTAGAAAACGATATTTAATAACTTTTTAAAACAATGATATAAGAAAAATAAAAACAATTAATAGAAAAACCTTTAATTTTAATAAATTTATGAAAACATTACTTTGAGTTAGAATACGAAATAAAAAATCTGGTGTGGACACCACATGACTTCCTTGTACGCCTATTAAATTACATATACACATTTTTTTTAAAAATGAAAAGTACTTAAAAATTTATGTCATTAATAACTTTCATATTTTTTCTTTTTTTTTAAATTATTGAATTATTATTTATTGTGATTTTTTTTTACAATCAGAGATTAATAATTATTAACAAATCAATATATTTAAATTAAAAAAGTAGAAGACGGATTTGAACCGATATGCATTCCTTTTATAAGATCCAAATATTTCATTAATTAACATTTTATTTGGCTATAACTCTTGAACCAATCAAAATAAGTACCACTTATGATATATCGTTGAAAAGCTATCAGTGAGGGCTTATTACTAATGCAGTTAAGAAAAAGTCCAAAATCCAAATGTTTTGGATTTTGGCTTTTGTGGAGTTTTTGGTCCAGTCGATTGCAATCAAAAGAGGAGGTGCGCAACTATATATTACAACAGTCCTAAATCCAAAATTTCAACATCCTATGGCTAATCGTTTCTGAATTGGGCGAGATACATACGTACGTACGGACGTCACGCCGTAATTAGTCAAAATGGATTCAGGGATGATCAAGACGGATATTTCCGTTGAAATTTAAAAACCGAAATTTTTCGCGATCACAATACTTCCTTTACTTTGTACAAGTAAAACTTTCTTATAAATACAACTTAATACTCTAAAAAATATTAAATAAAATTAATAAATATACAAAACATACAAAATAGTAATTTAAATAAAACGAAAACCTTGATTTAATGACAATTAAATTATGAGTCTGACTTAGTAAAAAATTTATAACGACTGATTGAAAAAAATAATGCATTAACAGTAACATAACATTAGAAAAATTTAAAGTTCATAATTTACTTTCTGCCAGTATTATTCACTTTTGAATGAATGAATGAATGAATAGAATACTGTCAGTTTCACTCCTACTTATAGCAAGTCAAATGGTTTCTTGTTTCAACCACTGTCCAAAATGAAATACTGGTGATGTCACTTCACTCGATGTTACCAAACACTGTTATCAAATTCGCTTTTATCAAATTCTGCACTGAGCTCAAATTTGAAAAACGACTCGCTCCGTCCGCTGGTCCCTGGCAGCATTATTTTCTCCTGGCGTACAGAACCAGTACCCGACCGTACTTTTGATTGACCAAGCGTAATAATTTTTATTGTCTGCGCCTTCAACACTTTTCTAAAAGTCCTTTTCTAGAAAGAATCCCTTTTGGTTCCTTCTAGATTCTTCTTTCTTTATTTTCTCTCTCACTTTTCTTTCTGAAAGAAGCCGGTTTCATTGGTCCCGTTACACAATTATAGGAAAGATTAACGTTACTGAATGTATCTGCATAATTTTGCTTATAATTTTTTTTGGGGGGGGGGTTTTAAGAAGCCTAAATAAAATGTGTTATGCACAGATCGATTTATAAATCGATTTAGGATTTATAAATTTAGGAAAAATTTATAAATAATTTATAAATATAGGATTTATAAATCGATTTAGGATTTATAAATCGATTTAGGATTTATAAATCCTAAATAAAGATTTTGAGACTAATCATAAATTAAATACTGAAAATAATATTACTACTTGTTCTACTGCCCGTTAACGAGGAGAAAGAACTCGCAAGTACGTAGGTACTGCTAACCTGTCTACTGACACTGATCTCGTCCAATGTAATTTTAAAATTAACATATGCATAACCCTTTAAAACAACAATTTAAATACAAAAAAAAATTGGAATATTTGGATTAAAAATGAATCTTTATCAATATACTAATTTGTTAAAATCAAGTTTATTGGTTTTTATTTCATTATGTTCAATTTTTTTTAAATTAAAATTAAAAAAAGAATGAATTCTAATAAAAATCTACGACAGAAAAAATATGTCTTGGCAAATTCAAAACTTATTTAATAATTAAAAAGAATACTATTTCATGCACACAAAATTTATTTTTATTTTTTTATTATTACTTATTCATCATATGTATAATAATAATAATAAGTAAAACATCTAATTATGAATAACTAACGTAAATAAATATTAAAAAATGACGACTCTTTTAAATATGTGCATCTAATACCTTTTTGCCCAAGAAAATTTAGGAACTTACGTTATTTAGTCATACAAATCGTCTCTGAGAGTCATTAAAACCCACAATTAAATTATTTCTTATTTAAAATTATTACCGATAAGTTTATTAGGATTTTTTTTGGGACAATTTGAGATTGTCCATGTACATTAAGATGGTTGATAGTGTAACCACTTATCCCTTTGTCAACCATTTTGAAACAGAGTCCTGGCTGGTACAACATACTTGAGAGAGGGTTCATGGCTTGGCAGAACCACAGGAATACCAGTGCAATGTGCTTCACTGAGACTTTTATAAGACTTTCTCTGACCGAGACCAAATTTCTATTTTCAGATTTTCTCTGGTGCGATGTGTTGTACCGTCGTAGTCTTTTCCCCAGCGCTACAATCTTCTGCTTGAAAGTGTTGATAATGCAGGTCCACTTTTGTTTCGAATTCGCCTCATCTTGACTAATATTTTGTAATTTGAGAATGTGTCTAACTCTATCTCTTAGATTCCGTTTACATCGGTCACATTTTCCCCTCCACACTGATAACTTCGCGATATCACTTCTGAATTTCTTTATTTTGTTCTCGATTCTTCTGTTCCATTTTTGTACCTGAAACACTTCTGTCGGGCCTGAGGCCGTCCTTTGATTGATGCCCTGGACACTCAATACAGTCGTTGCAGCACAATACGCATGTAACTGCAAGGAATCCATAGTGGATATGGTTTTTGGCTGAGAATCTCGTTAACTTTACCCAAGAGTTGAAACGAGTTGAAACGGCCTCTTATTTGGGTAAAATTTTGCTAGAGGATTCCTGAGGTTTGGATCCGTTCCGGCATACATTCCTCCCCAGCTCTTCCTCGATCTTCGTGGTCTCCTCATCTGTGTTGGGCTCTTCGCTAGGTGTTCTACGCTTTGATTAAGAAACTAAATAATGCTTATGGGTGTCTGCATTCAAACATACAGGATCAGCAGCGGTAATTGAATTATCGAATTACTTGGTAAAAATTTCATTTGCAATCAGGTTTAGTTCACCGACTGTAATAACAGGCTTGCTCAGAATATACCTAAATCGGTCACATGTGTTCTGTTCAGTAAATCTGCCCAAATCCGGTCGAACATTTTTGAGTTCATGGCACACCTTTACACGATAGTTAATTTTGTCTTTCCCACACTGTGTTACTATGTGATACGCCCTCAGTACATCACAGTTATCCTTATGACTCCATTTAAAACGGGCTCTTGCAGAAGTTCTGTTAGGGCCCCCGACCTTCAATGATCGAGGCAGACTAGCTGGAGACAATGGTACTTCTGGGCTTTGTTTTTCCAAGCTCTGCGATCCAGTAGCACATTCGGATTCTCCCGTAGGAGTTGCTGGTCGTTTCCAAACTTGTACAATGGTGATTCGCATGACGATTCTCATGTAACGACCGTTTCTTTAAATTATACCTTTCAGAGACTCTATCATAAAATGGGAGGAGCCTTTTATACCTACGGCCAGGTCTCGAAGAGGGACAAAGCACCCTCTACTCTGCTACTCCGATTAGTCGCCTCTTATGGCAGGGAGAGACCCCATGGTACTATTCTTTAGGTGGTCCCACTACCACACGGGTTTTATTGTTATTAATATTGTTGTTGTTATTATGTTATATAGTTTAGAGTAATAAATGATATTTATATGACATTTTTATGTGTGTAATCTCTCAATATTCTTGTTGAACCGCGAATACGTGACAATCGATATATATATAATTATAAAGAGAAAACAATGTTTATTTTTAATAATCATACAATGGAGAATAAAAAGTAAGATTGAAACTTAAAGATTTTTTAAAAAATAAAATAAGCTTAAAGAAATATGCTTAATTTTCTGATAAAAGATAAAGAAAGTAAAAAAAAAAATAGAGTAGATGAAAGAAGGAGAAGAAAAAGAAATACGAGATACTGAAAGTTGATGGTATGAGTAAAGACGCAGATAGATGGAAGAAAAGAAAGAACTGTTGAAGTTATTGCAAGAATTCGGTGGAAATTAATTTCCACAGAGAAACGCATGAAGAGAGGGCGTGCAAACGGCAGACGGACAGCAGCAGATATACCGACAGCTGAAATACCGATGAGTAATGGCGATCCACAACTCACTTCCAGCTAAGCTACTACAGCCAGCAGGAAATTACCAACTCGCTTCTCTTATTCTACTTCTTAAAATAAAGAAATATCCGTTGAAATACTAAGCCAAAGTTCATACAAATTTTATCATTAAATAAACTGACGTACATTAACATTATTGTTCTCTTTCTTATTATTTTTAAATCATCTGTTACAATATACTCGGACGTTAAATACTAATAATATATCTCATACTGTAATCGATCTTTATTAAATTTTGCTAACACAACAATGTAAAGAATAAATAAATTATTTTTTTATGAGAATACTAAATACTGTATTTTCTCGAATAAACTGTACACCTAAATATCTTAGATATAAAAAAGTTACCTGCGATTATAAAAAAAAACTAATTTATTAGTTATATTCTGCAAGCTTTTATATTTATTAAAATTTAAATTATCTTATATTTGCAGAAAATATACTAATAAGCAGACGTGCTAATTAATATAAACAACTATGCTAACAAATTTCTGTTTTATTGTTAGTTTTAAAGTATTCATATATAATGTCCAAAAATAACAAAAATTCTTTCAAAAGATAAAGCAAATATACTTTTCTCGTTTCATATTTTTTATTTATTAATTTTTTATACTGTATAACAACTCAATTATAAAATAGGACGGTATGAAATCTATATAAAAACGAGATAAGTTTTTTAGATAAACGTTAAATTTTTAAATAATAAAAAAAATTAAGAACAACTAAAATTGAATTTGTGGTAAGACCACAATGGAGATTAGAGCAGAGAGTGTAAATTATTAAAGTATATCACTTAATAAAACAGTAGTCGAGTTGGTATGGGTAGACTGTGTTGGGGAAAGAATTTGAATAAACGACTTGTGTACAGATTGTGATTGTAATACATTTGAGTAATTTCAGTTATAAATAGAATGTGATAAAGTACTTATAAATGATGCTATCGCGATCCAGAGATGTTAGTAATATTAATTTTCTTCATTAGATGATAGATGGTAAAACATTTTTGTTGGAATCCTTCAGGTTCCAAGTGAAAATTTTGATGCTTTTATAAGAGTTCAATGTATATTACTACAATTTTTTTGAAAATGTTAGTAAACAAAGCCACAATAGTTGACAGGGTGATTTAGCCCGCAGTTCACATACGCAAATTATTTATTCTTTACGTTTCAAACGATTCTGGAATCGTGACTTTAGCCATATCGTGTACAATTTTATTACACTAACTAGTGTAAGTTTTGCCGGTGACATCTTAACCCTTAAACGAGTTGTTTTTCTTTTTCAACTCTTTTATGATAACTACTATAAAATAAAGTACTTAACTGGAAGAAAATTGAATCGTTAATGTCCCTAGGTTCTAAGTCTATGAAAAATAGCGGTAATAAATCCTTTTATTTTGTGATAACACATTATTTATCACTGTCACTATAAAAAATACCCTTTTTTCATGTTTTATGAAGAATAGAAGAATGAAGATCGTTTACTATACATAAAACACAGTACGGTTTGTCTTTTTTCAACTAATAATGGTTTTAGTTACAATTTTTAGGTATAAAGTCATATCCTAAACCCACTTACTGCGATAAAACACTTAAATGTATTATTTTTACATCAACAATTTATGTACATAAAAATTCATTGTACATTTATTTATGATTTAAGTAAATTGGAGGATTTCGACAGTTTTTAACAGCTGCGGTAATATTTTTTTATAAGCCAAGTGATTTTCAGAATAAAGACAAAATATTTTAAAATGATTATTGAAATATTTATTAATTTAATTTATAACATTTAGTAGAAAATAAACAATCAGAACATAGTTAAGGGAAAAAATTATTTTGCTGTTCTTTTCATTACAATTTTCTAACTACAGACTTCAAAAAAATAAAATGTTCCTAATTTATCTCATATGTTTTCTTTATTTTAGATATGTTAAAGCTGATTTTTACTTGTTTTCAATTTTATTAAGAAAACTTCTCTGGTGAATCAATATCAATTTTACTATATAACATAAATGAAAAACTTTTTAATGAAAAATATATAGAATATTTAGTTCAAATTCCATTTAATTTTTTTACTTAAAATCTAAACTTAGGTAGCCATTTTGATCGTTAGACAATCATTAATAAAAGCTGTGTGCAGTGAAAAAAATTAATCAAATAACAATCATAATAAATAATTACACAAATAAGCAACAATAGAAACAATTATAATAAATAATTAACAAACAACATTTGTAAAACAATATAACACAATTTTTGCAACAGATAATCAAAAAACGTTTAAGTTTACTATAAAAATATTTAATCATTTAAACCTCCACTTAACACGCCTCAATTCACGCCTCTAATATAGGTTAGATAAATAAAAGTTATCTCTAGAAAGATTAAGACATCATGAATCTTGAACCAATCAAAGAGATACCCATGCCGTTGGAAAAAATTTAAGCGAGGGGTTTTTAAGATTTGAATGATATTTGATGATTGAAACCTCTCACGAAAAGATATTTATTAAATTTAAAAATAAAAGAAAGTTACTAGATTTTGGTTCCCTATCATCAATCAAGAATGAAGTTTTTTCATCACTACTGATGTAAGTTTCCCGACTATCTAATTCCAGTTTATAACATATCTTTAAAAAGTTATTTCTAGTAAACTAATTTTGTTACTAGTTTTCTTGCAATGCTGGGCGATAGTCGATTTTTATAGCCTCACATATTTACAACGATTTAAATATTTCTTCATTCATATTCTATAATGTATATAATTGTAGTTTTTGGCAGGTTCATGATGGTATCAACCACGTTTTTGCATTCTTAATCATTTTTCATATGCACAGTGTTATTTACGTAAATGTTATAAAGATTTTGATTCATATTTTAAGAAATTAGTGCAGCCATTCTGGATTGTAGGTGCACGAATAAAGGGACATGTTAAACAAGCATATATTCACATATATATGTGGTTATGTCTATATGTATATGGGTGTATGTGTAAAAATACTAATTTTGTATGTATTTATGTATGTATACAAATATATATATATATATATATATAATAGTCGACATTCATCTTAAAAATTGTTGTTACTAGCCATCGTTGGTATGGGTAACCCCCAAACCAACGATGTATTTTGCTCGGTTCTTAGCGTTACCCGACATACATCACTAGGAGGTGACCGTACCTCGTTTCTCATTTCTATTTTTATTTTGTTTTTAATCAAGTAACCGGAGACAACTGCAGCGAGTCGCGTCATACATACAGTGACACTAGCTGTGCCTGTAATGGTTAGTCACCGCGCCCTACAATGTCGAATCCTTTAAATAATCGAAATGCATAAACACCCAAAAATGGTTTTAACTATTTATTTTAAGAGTATTTGCAAGCTTCAAATGTAGTAAATATCTCGTTTTGTACAATCGGAAATGAGGAAAATTTGTAATCATTATTCAAATTTTTTACCTTTCTTTTCCTCTTTCAAGGTCGACTTTTAAGAAATCTAGAGATTAGTTTTTAGAAATTCAAATGAAGATTTTACACACACACCAAAAATTTAAGTTGGTATTTTCATTTGTTAACGAGAAACTCAATAAATAGTTAATTTCATTATTACTCCATTTTAACTATTTAATCTCGGAATTTCAAAAAATCCTTTCCTAGTTTGCATTACACCGATAAAAAAACATGTATACAAATTTTCATCAATTTATCTTTAATATATTTTGCTGAACGTTGATAATGAAATACTCACGACATTTTCTTTTACACACACACATATTAAAATATTCTGTTCTTTAATGAGCATAGTATGTATAACGCATTGTTCTACACAGACGTCTTTTTATTCAACATAGAAAATGTGTGTTTTTCTATACATTTTTCTGCACAAGTAATACTTATCAGTGTTGTTAAGATAATAAATTACTATTATCTTTTCTGCTAAGATCACTATAGTTTATACGTTTATATCTTTCTTTCCTTCATTCTTTTGTCTCTTGACGCGTTTCTGAACCACTCCATTGTCAAAACTTATCGCTCTGGTACTTTTTAATTTCTATTTATCTTTATGTAGCGTTTACTCAACGCCCCTTCCTATATCTGACATCATCATTATCTGGCCTTTTTTTTACTTGTTATTAATGATTATATTAGTCTTTTAATTTTATTTATCTATTTCCTGTTTTCAACGAATTAAGGTTTTTGAAAAGGACATCCGCTCGATTGTTGGTCTGTTCATTTACGATCATTTTATTGTTAGTTCTTAAAGTAACAGATAAGGCATTACATCAATTATAAGGAGGGGCGTTGACTAAATGCTATATAAAGATAAATAGAAATTTAAAGTACCAGTACAATAAGTTTTGACAATGGAATGGTTCCAAAACGCGTCAACTAACGATAAAAGAATGAAACTAAGAGAGGTAAACAGTATTTAACGTAAAAAATACTTCTATCAGATTCTCTTTCGTTGAAAGTAATTAAGCTGATTATGCAACCCTTTTTCTGTGTTAAAAAGCGGTTGAAACGTGTCTGACCTGTATTTCGGTAGGCTTAGCATAGTGATATACTGTATAATTGTATCCTCAGCTCGCTGAAGAAAGCAACAGAAAATTAATTCATTTAATATTTTTACCAATAGAGATTGACATAGTACGCTGTTTATTCTTGGAAATGGTTATCATTAAACTGCTCTACATAGTATCACATCTTGAGAGTTTTTTTTTTTTTTTTTTTTTTTAATTTAAAAGAACAATTATTTATAAATTAAATTTGTTTACACGAAGAAAAAAATGTAAAGCGAACGAAAAGTGAAGAAGGTTAAAATTTTGTATATATATATATATATATATATATATATATATATGTATAGATTCGAATGAAATTTATTTACAATAAGAAATACTGAATGTATAAAAATAATCAAGAAAAAGATATGATAAAAGAAAAAAATATGTGAATCAGAAAGAAGAAAATAAAAAAACAACCAAAGCTATACAAACTAGAAAAGAAAATACGTGATCAGAAAATACTTGTGATAATAATACTCGTACTAACGTCTGCATGTGATCTAAATAATTGAGAGAAAAGAACTTTATTTTATTTTTAATAGATTTTCATAATTATTCCCGTACATCAGTAATATCGTTATCCTGGAAAATACTAAAAAGAAAAAAAAATTAATTTTAGGCAGATATATTTATTCAAAAATTATAAATTTAGAATTGTGTAAAATATGTCCCGTTTACGTTACAAGAAATCTTAAACATAACGATAAACTAACGGTTCAACGCTACAATTTTTTCTATATTAATAGACCAATTAAGCAAATAATGTAAGTCTCCCATCAGCAAAATTAAATTTTTCAATAATGTTGCACTTCAGGCGATAAATCAGCGAAATACCTTACAGAAACATCAAATTAAATATAGGAAGTAATTACTCGTTAAATCATTAAACTACCATCTATTAAATATAATAGCTGTTTAAAATCAAAAATACCTGTAAAATATAACTGTGCCCAATTTATATTAAATTCCCTTATATCCAGAAACCTTAGTAATTAAAAATTACAGGTAATATTTAAAAATTACCCAATCTTATATATATATTTAAATGAATGTTTGTTTGTTCCTTATACGTTACTATACCATTCATCCGACTGCGGTGAAACATTGCTGAGTTGTGAGCACTCCTGCGAAGGTTTCTGAATTAGTTTGGACCCGCTAGGTGGTGCTGGGGGGGGGGGGGGTCGAGATATTTTTAAAAAAATTGCATTTATGGTCCGATTTGGCTCATATTCAGAATATATATTAGTTACGTAAAAATAAATATTTTTGCAGAAAATGGACCCGCTAAGTGGCACTGAGGTTGAAATATTTAGAAAATTGTATTTGTGAACTGAATGGCTCATGGTTCAGAATATATATTAGTTACGTGAAAAGAAAAAATTTCGCAAAAACTATACCCGTATACCCCCTAGGTGGCGCCGGTGTCGAGATATTTACTAAACAAACTAATATACAAACAGACTCTCTTCTTTTATGTATATAAAAGGCAATGTTCGTATGTGTGACCGCTATTGACTAAAAAACTATTGAATCGATTTACGCGCGGGGATAAAGGGTATAAAGGGAAAAGAGGAAAAGATGATAAAGGGATAAAGGGAAAAGGGAGAAAGGGTAAAAGGGAAAGGTTAAATTTTGTGAAGTTCCGTATCGTTCAGTTTTTTTAATGTTTTATCAAACTTTCAATTGTGTTCATTTAATCTATATATATATATATATATATATATATATATATATATATATACAATCACATCTAGCAATAGCGAAGCATTGCCGAGTCTGCTAATATTATACAAAATACTCCAGTGAATTTCATATAAAATCATATATTTTCATTTAAAGAAAGAATAGTGGCTTGAGAAATAGAGTTAAGCATTATGTGAACCCACAATTGTATTTGTATCGTTTGTTTATAATAGTCATCTTCCTACTGTAAACGACAGTTTTGTCAAACCATATCATTATTATTCATTTATCTGAAAATTATATGATTAGAATCGTCAACCCATCTCAACAATTGTAACGAGATTTTCACAACCAGCCTTATACTGGTTACATCCAGTAAATTGGGTCCAGGGAAATTGGGTCACTTTATGATTCAATTCATTAAAACGTGATTAAATAATTGGAATGATATGCACGATATCATCAAGGTATCTCATCGCTTAAGACAGGAACGTTTAAAAAAAAAAAAAGCAAATTTACTACACCATTTTTAAAAGTAACACATAATAACTATTAACTTTCTAATTTTGAACCTTCTCGAAATTTTATGTTGTCAAAATTTTTTTTAATATAAGGAATTTAAAGCATAGTGTTACTAAACAGACATTCCAAGGTTTGGTAAATCAATCGACTGTCAAATGTGTCAAAATTTTAATAAAAATATTTTAAATCCAGCCCTTAAAAAAATTAAGACCAAAATAAAAAAATTGTATATCATACTTAAAATAGAAAACAAAAAAATCCGCGAATTTCAAAATAAGTGTAACAAAATAAGCTATTAAACGCTCATAAAAATAAAAAATAAAGTATAAAATAAATAAATAATCATTAAAAAGAAGTAATAACCTAAAATCTAACACAAAATGCACATTTCGACTACTAAACGATCTTCGGCAGGTGTAATAAAAATTAATTGCAAATGAAAAAAAAATCCCTTTCGGCACGCCGGAAGGCGGAGGTAGATTTCACCGGTGCTAAGTAAGAGATAAAAAGATTTCCACCTTAAAGTTAAGAAAAATTTCAAATTTACTCAATCCGACAATGGTTACATGTGAAAAAAGTTTCACATTTTAGCATGTCAAGCCCAATCGTTTTACAATTCCAGCAACATTTTGGTCATCCCTTGCCGTAAGGGTTGGTCATGTCGAAAATTTTTTCAGACAAAAGTTTCAGATAATGTTTAGAGATCAATAATAATAATAATAAATTAGAATAATAATAATAATAATTTAGATAATATTTAGAGATCGGCCATTTTAAACAGATTCGATATTGTGCCTATTAAGGGAGGTATGATTCTTTTTTCTTCGAAACCCCATTTTTTCAACACCCTGGGACAATGGTTGGTGATATCAAAAAACTTTACTTAGGTAAGTTTTAGGCCCTTATCCAAAGAATAGTAGGAACTTAAAACCAATTCGATATTTTTTTTCGAAAAAGCCCCACCCCCCCATTTCTTCCCCATTGTCCAATTTTGGACAAGACTTTGGACTTTTACCGAGATTTTTGGACGAGTTAATTTTAAGGAATAATTTGAAAGTGACTGGGGTAAAATTACGGCATTTATCGTGTCCACAACAAAGTGAAATGTATATATATATATATAAACTTTTGATCTGACAGTGGTTTCGGAGTCTGGGAGATGTGAAACGGGAAAATATGTCGAAATTTTCCGGAAGTCGAGTCATGGTACCCATTACAATAGGTAGCTTTCTTATGAAATCTACCTAAAATACAAAATTTAAAACTACATTTTGCTTTATGTAAACGTCAATAGAAATGACTATGCTAGGATTCCTGGTAAGATATGTAGACTATTTCCTATTTTATTTAAAAAGCCGTCCTTCGTCACAGTCCTTTCTTTGTATTTAAAAATTAAAACAAACAACCGTATTTTAAATTTAACTTTTTTCGTTAGCTTAATGAATTAATTCACCAGAGAAGCTGGTTTTGAGAATGTGGAAATGGAATTTTTTTGCACATGAAGAATGCCATGCCCGACCGGGTTTAAAACCCGGAACCTCCAGATGAAAGACCAAGATAATACCACTCCGCCACGGAAATTGGCAAAATTTTAGATTAAAAATTAAATTAGTCATTAATAACGATAATTTATAAATTGCAATAATTTCTATTTTACAATACAGATGTGTATCTATTAGTTCTAAATATTAATTTTTGTGGGTTTTTTTATAATTTCTTAAGAATTAATAATTATCTTCATGTATTTAAAAAATAATATATAAATAAAATATCGAAAACTGTTATTAAACAAATAAATATTGTAAAATAAACATTATAAAACAATAAAAAATCATTTTATTGGTGAAAATATCAACCAGAAAAAGAAAAACAAAAAAAAGATAATAGAAAATTCGGAAACGATGAAAGAAAAACAAATGTGTTCGAAACGAATTCCGCCCTATTGTCATCTCTTATTGAAATCCAATTGCGTTTGGAAGGCACCCTGCGTCCCAAAGGCTGTGGTTTCCCCCACAGATTACATTGTACTATTATAGAACGTATCGGGAAACCGAATACAATACAATAGGGTTCCATCCGTCCATCCATCTAACGCGTTGTTTCTATTTTACCGTAGATGAGCCGAGTTCGATGTACTGGGACTATATTTAGATTTTGATTATCAGTTATAATGGCAAATCATATAAATGTGAACAAATCATATGGATTGTGCGTTTAAATTCACACACTAGCACGGATTGATTATAATATATAAACAATACTACCTAAATACATCATTATTATTATTATTATTATTAGAATTCAATATGTGTTAATAAATCAGTTCCCTTGCAAAATATATCATTACACAAACTAAAATAGCTTGCAGACACAAAATAAAATAATCAAATTATATCAGAATAACTGAATAGATAATAATTATACAATCATAATGATAGTTTAATCAGACGAGCTTGTTAAATTTTATAACATTTAACAAGTTAATTGTTTAAAATTTCACTGTATCTTTGATACAGAAAATCCTGATAAATTATTTAAAATAAATGAAATATTATTATTTTTCTTTCTACTCTAGCGTTCAAATAAGATAATTAGTTTTGATATTATGTTTGTATTGAAACCTACCCATCACCAAATAAGACTATAAATTTCAATACTGGTGATCCTGTTTTATAAACGTACCGAAACATCAAATACTCAAGCGGGCTCTGTTTACGGCTTTTATCCTAAGTTATTAGGTTCGTTCTCACATCTCTCGCGGCAATTGGGTAAAAGCTAAATAATCTGTATTTAATTTCATTGCGTAAAATCTACGACATTTACTTTTTCTGGATTGAACTCTCTCTGGTCAAATGTACATCTTCAGGTGAAGATAGCCATGCACCGATCGACCTTAGAAAGTATATTGCATAGTCAATATCCTCAGGGATATCCCGAGGAAATGGGTCAATCAGTTTCTCCTTGATCCAGTCCTGATAAGAAACCCAATCCGCTTCGTATGCAGGATACCTTTTTCTCCTCAACACCGTCATGCTCACTAAGTAAAACGGGCGAGTGGTCCGACGTCGAATCATAGCTGTTTTCTACTAGAGTGTATGTAGATGATATACCTGAAGTGATAAAACAGTCAAGTAAATCCGGGATCTTCGTTAGGTCCGTCGGCCAGAACGTCGGTTGGTATCCCGAAACTACATCCAGGCGAATATTTTGAACACAACTCCTCAACATCCTTCCTCTGCTGGTTGTCAACCGCGAATCCCACAACGGGTCTTTCGCGTTCCAGCCCCCCCCCCCCCAGTGATAAACCTAAAACCTAGTTTTGCAATGTATTCGGAGAACAACTCGTTAATTATAGTATGGCGTGGAGGACAGTACATCGCGGACAGTCTGTAAATTTAACCGTAGTTGCCTGAACCTGGTTAGCGCAGAAACCTGCAAGTGTGTGATGCCTCAGAGAATTCCTAATCAGTATCGTAGTTCCCCCATGGGTTCTCCCGTCTAGGTGATTTGTTTCATACACCGGGAAACTTTGAAGCCTAAGGTAATTCCGGTCTGTGAAGTGTGTTTCTGATACTAATATTACGTATAGAGGATTGGTATTGCCATAATTTCTAGTTCTTCTCGCCTAGAAAGTAGGCCGTTAATGTTCCATGCAACGATCCGGAGAAACTTTGTCTTTAACAGGTTTTTGAGAGTACCTGAGTAAGCAAGGTTAATAGACTTCCAATCTGTTGAACTAGGAAATCTATAGTTGAAGAAAGCCTGTCTAACCTGTCACCGTTATTAAGCCTTTCTCCATTATTCTCATCAGTACGGTCAAATGCCACAATATACGTTCTTTGGAGAGACTCAGACTTTATGCCGACAATCCCAGCTCCTCCACGTCTCAACGTAGGAAAATTTTTATCATCAAACGTGAGGCCGGTCGTCCTACAGTTAGCCAACTCGATTCTCGGAGCAAGTCGTGAGTTCCGATTCGCTTTTTGCCTTCGTTTTTTCTCTAATATTTCTTGGTACATTCTGCAGCCTCGGTGTTTGCCGGATGGTCGGATTGACATAAAGCATATGTTGCAGTAGTGCTCCTGTCCTTCCTGGAACAACCAGCTATTTGGTGGCCTTCCCCACACTTTACACAACGGAAGGGCGTCATCCAATTGTTTTTGGTGTGCCCGTACTGTTGACACCTCATGCAATGCACGAGGCCTGTTGGTTTCCGCGGTGTTTTGAACGACACGCTGCAATTCGCAATGTATTTTAAATCAAATATAGTTTTATTGTTCTCCTACGGCTCTAGGTTTACGAAAAAAAGTCGATGTAGGCTCTTAGTTACTCTGTGACGTGCATTTCCCTTCACCCGATACCCGTGGGCTTCGATTTCTTCCTTGATCATCTCCAGTGGAATCGAGTGGTGCAAGTTCCTAATTACGACACAAAAGGGTGGTTGATACTTTCTAGTGAAGATATGATCTATTAAACCATGTTCTCGAACCATATTTATGATTTTCATTTACGCTTCAGTATCTTTACAAATTATTTTAAGTTGTTTACTTCATATCAGTCGAATATTGTAATCCCCCTATACACGACCGTTTTAAAAGTTTGTATAACCTTAGCACATCATTTATACCGTAGATTACAATAGGTGGGGGCTTGACAGGTTCAGTTGGGTTCGTATCCTCTAATGGAAGGCCACTCAATCTATTTTATACGGGTAACCCACCATTCGTAGGATTATGAATTGCAGTTTGTTTTTTCGGCATAGGTATGGTTCTCCACTGACTTGAAGTAGGTTGGAATTCCATAATTAACTGTCGTTATCGCTTGAATTTCCGGATAAATCGTTCCCTATGTCATCTCTAATTAGTTTTCAACGAGCTACCTTCCTCGGATCTCTATTTGACGACGTTAATGGACCACGTTTTCTTGATGTTATATGCTAACCTCCGCAATCAGATGCCCCTTCATCGACCATATCAGCTGGTGGTTGATCCATGTTGAATTCCTGTATGGCCTAGTTTAGCCCAACCAAAATGTTAAAAAGATTGATTAAACTGACGTATAAATAAGTATACCTTACAAAAAAGAACATTTTGTTTTTTCTCCCAAATATGCGACGAGGTCCGCAATAATCTCATACAAGTATTTATCTCGCGATTATTAAATATAAGAACACTTAATAAACACAGCTAAATCACAAAACAACAACTGATTTAAATAACAATTGACTGAGGAAAATAATAAAAAGAAACAGATATAATATAACGAAATGAAATTAAACTAAAAGAAGCGTCATATGAAGCATAATATTTGGAATTTAATTCTGTACGAATTTTAAACATTTATTGTAAAACTAGAGAAAATAAAAAGGCCCTGGGTTCGAGGTCCTGCGTTCGAATTCCAGTCAGGCATAGCATTTTTCATACGCTACAAATTTCAATTCTCATAGGATAAAATTATTAAACTAGTTGATGCCCGTCACCTCACAAAAAAAAATTTTTTTAATAAAGAAACAAAGAAAAAGAATTGAAATCGTTTAAAATAAGTCACGGAGTTGTTTAGCGAAAATTAAATGTATGGAAGAAGAAATGAGGAAGTAAATGAAAATACAGGCTTAATTAGAATAATTCAATATAAAAATCTAACCGGTTGGGTGAACAGAGGTCGAAGAGCAGAGAAAGGTTGATTAAAACAATGCTAATAGGATCAGTAGAAGATACTAAGAAGAGATGATCGAAAAGAGTAAAAGTTATAGACGATCTAAAAATTAATGGGAGGTATCAGAAACCGAGAAGTTTAGCTGGAATTAGAAGAGACGTAGATACGGTTTACAGACCTGGCTCAGAGAAGATATGTTGGTAGGATCTGCACTGTAAAAGTAATTTTCTAACTGCTTTCACGGTAATAAGACTTTGCCTTTAAGAAGCACAATGACTCAAAATGGGGTCATAAAAAACTAATTTAAGTGTATGTAACTTAGAAGAAATGAAATTGTTCGACCGTCATGAATATATTCTTAATAAGACCTTTTAATTTAACACTTTCGTTTTAGAGTATTGCGTAGCAAACTTGTCCCTTTTGAGTGCCCTTAAACTTATTCTAAACTTCTTTTCCGTTTCTATACGGATAAAACTCTTTAAGTAGACTAATGTTTTTGTTGTTTTTTTTTTATTTCTTTAGTAATACAAGAAAGAGACAGCTGTCAGATAATTCGTTATGTGCTTTAGGAACAGATATAACAATTTTTTATTTCTAACTGTTAAAATTACTGAACCGCCCCGAAATGAAAATTCAAAACTTTGCTGAAATATTTAAATCGTATATGACAGTATTTGCTCCGTAACAGATTTAAAAGACGCTGAGTTTGCTAGAATGGACGTTGAATCTTAAATTTTCCTTCCAGTCTTTCATTTATTTTTTATATGTCTTTTTATCACTTACTTTCAATGATCGGAATTATTCTATATTTTGTTTTTCGTGTCATATTCTTCTCAATGTAAGTATTAATATTCTTTTTTTGTTGATAGCATGTTTCCAAAATATAAAATTATTTTAAATAGAAAGCATTGTAAATTATTTAAATATAAAAAATTATTAGCCATTTATACAAAATTTTCATGAATTTACTCAGTACTCAATTTAAAATAACTCGATAATTTAAACGTTTTTGAAACAATTAATTTGTTAATATCGTAACTCGCTAAATTAAACTTCTTATTTATTTATTTAATTCTTAATTCCTCTTGCTTCACAACGATTTGCGAGGTTTCTTGGAAAAATCTGTGTAACTTAGTATCTGTGTATCATAGTAACTTAGTGTAAAGGAAGTATTGTAAAAGGAATAAAAGCAATTCTTTTCTTGTATTTTACAATGTTTTAAATTTTTTATAAATCTATAAGCCTTTATTATAATTGTTTTTTACACGATATTTTGTGCTTTATATAATTTGAAAAGTATTAATGTATGATTTTAACACCTTTGTTTAGTGTTGTGAAATGCCCATCGCTGCTCTGTTGGCGTACATTACTGTTCCATTGGGAACGAACAGTAATTTTCCTGAACATTTCAAAATTATGTAACACTTTAAAAGAGATAAAAATGTTATTTAATAACTCTATTAATATAATTTAATTTATATTTTTATTATTAGTTCAAATATTTTTTTTCAAGCTTTTAAAACAAACCACTTATTTTTTTTTTTTCATGTAAAACAGGTCGAAAGGGATATTTTGTCGTATATAAATAATTCCCAAAGAGACCATTTAGAAGATGGTCTAGAAACGACTAGTTTTCAAATAGACTTATTAATTAAAATTTAAAAATGGAAAAAATTCTAGAGCGACCTAAAAGTATAGTGATTGGCAGGAATTAAAATACTAATAAATTATGATGTAGCACTAAATTAAATGCTATCGAAGGTACCATTGAAAAAATTACTTTAAGTCGAATAATTTTCCCTACATTAACATTTGTAAACCATTCAAATTTTACTTTTTACAATGTATTTATATAAATGAATTTATAAAATAACAAGTTTTAAATAAGTTATATATCAAATTTTTGCGAATAAATACTGAGGTAACATGTAATATTAAAACCAGCATCTTTCATGAAATAGAATTTTTGTTTGGTTTTTTACTTCCTTGTACAAAGTAAAGGAAATATTGACCATTCCTAAATCCATTTTGACTAGTTTCGGCGTGACATCTGTTCAAACGTATGTATCTCGCAGAACTCAAAAACGATTAACCATAGGATGTTGAAATTTTGGATTTAGAACTGTTATAACATTTAATTGTGCACCTCCTTTTCATTGCAATTGACTGGACCAAAAGTATCCAAAAAAAGCCCAAAATCCAAAAACAATCCAACTACCACGATATTGTTAATCAACTTCTTACTTCACACAGAGCTATGGGATGTAATATGTGTTTGAAAATATATTTCCACCACTCACATCTGGATTTGTTCCCGGACAACCTCGGAGACGTAAGTGATGAAGAGGGTGAACGTTTCCACCAAGACATTTCCGTGATGGAAATGCGCTATAAAGGGAAATGGAATACTATCATGCTAGCCAATTACTGTTGGACACTAATTCGGGATGTACTTGAAGCTACTAATAATAGAAATGTATCAGCGAAATCATTCTAACACAGGTATGGCCATGCAAAATTATAAATTTTACAGATTTTAACTATATTTTTCCTTAATTTGTTTTTCTTTTGAAGCGTAATTTATTTATTTTATGTCCGAAAAAAAATATACTTCAAGAAATGGTATCACACTTAGAGAAACATAATTATTTTTTCGTCTATAAGTGTAATATGTTATAATATCACATGTATATAAATATAAATATTGATAAAAAATTTCTGATATTCATTATTGTAATTATTTTTAAGTTATGTTACATACATAAATATATATACATATATTTATGTACATCGTAGACATTAGGTTATATCATAGGTACGGTTTAATCAAGTCATGAAATTTGGTTTTTATTAGGAAGTATTAGAAAAGAACTAAAATACTAGTTCGTATACTAGGAAGATAATTCTTACACTTTTTTTTAAAAAACATGAGATAAGGGCGAAGAAATTGGTGGTGCTGCATCTGGAATTCAATGTTAAATATATAATGATGAGTAAAAAATTATTCATGAGATTATTTTTTTAAGAAATCAAAATACCGAGCCCAAAATCCAATTATTTTGGATTTTGGACTTTTTGTTAACTGCAGTAATAAACCCCTATTGAGAGCTTTTCAACGATGTATCATAAGTGGTACTTATTTTCATTGGTTTCAGAGTTATAGCCAAATAAAACTTTAATTAATGAAATATTTGGATCTTACAAGGGTATTTTTTTATTCTTTTTTTAATTTAAATATAATGATTTATTAATAATTATTAACCTTCTATTGTAAAAAAGCTTTTTACGATAAATATTCAATAACAAAAAAAATAAAATATGAAAAAATATCACAACTTATTAATGAAATAAAATTTTATATACTTTTCATTTTAAAAAAATTTGTATGTAATTTAATTTCGTACAAGAAATATGGTGTCCACAACAGATTTTTTATGATTGTTTTATAATTATGAGTTACCAAATAACTATTTAAAAATATTATTAACCGTTCAGAATCTAATCTAACCATAATTATAATCATTATTTTGTTTTTTGTTTCTTATTAAAATGCTTCTAATGGAATTTATGCATAAAAAAAGTGAGAAATTCATTTTAAATTGAGCTGCATGTTGATAACCCTAATACTGTAATGCAAACCCCTACTGCAGTTTGGCAGTGGATTTTAGTCATATTATAATCATTCCTGAGAAAGTCACGTAAATTAAATCTCTATGAAGTAACTGAAAATGTAATTACAATTGCACAAAAAACTTTAAATATATACGAAAATAAATAAGCTTATATAGAAAGATTAGATCGACAGAATGATGAAAAAAGATATAATTACTTCTTAATAATAAATATTTTAAAGCTATTAGAAAAGAGAAGATTGTCACATAACTGCATAATCGATGTGACATTGAAATATTATTTTTCTGGAATAAGTGGTACTAGCATTTAAAGCTGGTAAATATAATTTTCAAATTTCGATAGTTGTCTTAGAAATAATTTAAACCATTTAATATAGTGAAAATCAGAAAATTCTGTGTAAACAGCGTTATCAGGGAGTACGTTCTTTTTTACGAACTCTGATTTATTATCTTATATTTTCTAACACTGTTTAGAAGTTTTGATAAGAAAATTATTACAATTTTTGAAAAATAAATTTTTATAAAAATAAATCAAAAAGTTAAATCCGTTCACATAACGTTTCACCCGAAATATATAATTAGATATTTTATTATTTTTATAAGAAATATATAATTCTATATTTTAACATAGAATTTTACACTAGATAAAGCAAATTCAATAAAGATGAATGCGAGAAAATGTATCCCGAAATATCCTGTTAGGGAAAATGTTTTCATATGCTGCTACTACAAATTTGTTTGAATTTTCAATGAGGAATCTGATGTAGACAATACATGAATTCATTGTACCCCTATTAAATTGCATTCTCACTTTTTTTTTTTTAATTAAAAGTACATAAAATTTTATTTCATTAAAAACTTCTGATACTTTTTTTTTTATTGAATTGTTATTTATCGTAATTTTTTTTACAATGAGAGTTAACAATTATTAATAAATCAATATATTTAAATTAAAAAAAAGGTTAAAAAAAGGATATGAAATCTGATTCGAACCGATTTGCCTACTCCTAACATCCAATATTTCATTAATTAAAATTTCATATGGCTATAACTCTGGAACTAATGAAATTAAGTACCACTTATGATATATCGTTGAAAATCTCCCAATGAGGGTTTATTACTGCTGTTAAGAAAAAGTCCAAAATCCAAAGTTTTTTGATTTTGGGCTTTCTTTAGACATTTTTGGTTCAGTTGATTGAAATGAGAAGGGGAAGTGCACAACTAGAAATTACAACAGTCCTAAATCCAAAATTTCAACATCCTACGACTAATCGTTTTTGAGTTATGCGAGATAAATACGTACGTACGTAAGTAAGTACAAACATACATACCTACGTACACACTGAAACTACTCCAAATGGATTAGGGATGGTCAAAATGGATATTTCCTTTGAAATCTGGAAACCGAAATTTTTACGATCACAATACTTCCTTTATTTCGTATAAGGAAGTAAAAATTACAAGAATTTTAAATGTAGGCATTTTAAATCTTTCAAACGAAATTTTCTGTAATTAACGAATTCTACAAAAAAAAATTAATATTAAATGGAAATATATCGGCAACAAATGGCCTTCCGCTGCCACGATCCAAAATTCTGGCGACCAGCAAGAAGGACGTTTGCAGTTTACAGCTGCTATAACTAAAACAAAAAATATACGTTTGTAACATCAGAAACGGAATGTCGGTTTAGGAAAATAAAAACAAAGCAAGTAACAGCGAACGCACTCTATATTATAGCTCTTTTCCCATTTCAATTACCTAGGATAAGTTGGTCTAAAAAGGAAAAACTGCTGCATCGGTATTCTCCTAGTAGATACGAAAATTCATCGTCGAAGAGGTCGCAAATGTTTCAAGGGTCAAATGAATTCGGTTTAATTCAATTATACCTTTTCATTACCCAATTTCTATGTGATAAAGATAGCAAAAACGGATAAAAAATTACTGATATAAAGTTTATTTTTTGTATTACAGTTTCTGTCTAATATTACTTTATGTAGAAACGATTATTATTTATAAATATCTACGGTTTTATTTTTTCTTCTGTATATACAGACCCCAGCACCCAATACACCCACTCAATCTCTTTCTTTTGAGTTGATTATAAGAAGTAAATGTTTTAGGTTACAAAAAAAATTCGAACCTGATTGAGATTTGAACCAAGAACCTTCCGGATGAAAACCAGATCCGCTACCACTCCATCATGGAAGTCGGAAAATATGAATTGAATGTTTACTAAAATGGTTACGTCAGTTAAATTGTCATAATTGGAAAAGTAATGTATGCGCAGTCTGCCTTACACAAACACAGTAACTTTAACAAGTATAGATTTATGGATTTATATTTCCACAAGTCAATATAAGAATACTATGGAAGAGAAATAGTTGTAAATTATTTTAGTGTAGCATTGTAATTCATAAAAAAATTTGGAAAGAGATAATTCTTATTTAGTGAGGATTAACAAAAATTTATCATAGTGTTGAATAGTGGAATATATTAATGCTCCTGCGATTTTAGTTTTTAAGACTTAGATCTGTTTTTTTAACAATATTTTATTTGTTCATTATCATCTCCTTATTGTAAAATATAATATGTATTGAAATAAAAAAAATTTTGTTATAGAAATAAGAAATGTTACGTACGCAAATAGAAAATATTCTCGATTAAAGCTTTCGAAACGAATTTTTTCGACGGTTAGAGAAGATTCTAAGACATGAGTGCAACATCAGTATACATTTTCATAGAATTGGATTTTTGGAGGGATTAGGAAACCTCAATTTACAGACGACGCACTTTAGTCTGTTAGCTTATCTTTCAGGCACCAAAGAAGAAGAGAGAACTGGTTACATATCGGTCCACATATACGACCAAATTACAATGAAAATACACTGTATCTATAAATTCCACTCTCCTCAGCATGGACCAGTCAGAGTGGAGCTATGAACCCAAAGTGCGAAAGAAGTTTGTAGATATACGAAAAGAGGTGGAAAATGGAAAAGAGATTACTTACCTTTGCAGAAACCCCCAATATGAGACAAAGAACATCACCTAGAAGAAAGTTTAAAATAATTTACAGGGGAGAATGTCCATCTCAACCGAAAGGAAGGTTGGGGAATTTTAAATTAGATTTGAGGCAGCACTTTATTGATCAATGATTTTGGGTTGATCGTTTTAAATATATTCTGCAATAAAATGTTATTTCTACCAAAATTAAAGAGCCATCCGAAAGAAAACATTTTCTTTTTTTAAATAAAAACGTGCCAAAACTCTGAGGCGACTGAACTATAACCGTTTAGTCAGGTCCTACTAGAAGTGAACGTCTACATTTCTTGTCTAAAACAACATATGGAACCCTCCTACTCAATCACTGAAACGAACAGGTCAGGACCTGTCCAAGAAATAATTCTAGATCTAAATGTCTATAATACATATATAGCTCAGTTGCGATGTGTATATTATAGACTTATAAATCTAGAATTATTGGTTTAACTTTAGTTTTTTAATTGGCTTTAAGTCAATTTTTCTAGGTTAAGCGGGAGAAATTATTTCTCATTCAAATGCTTTCCTAATCAAATCCTATAAGAGATGACGGCAGAAATTTTAATTAAATGAACGATCATCCATTCATCTACTAATCGTGGCTAATTTTATTTAACTTCACTTCTGTGTTAAAACAATTTAACAGCTTCAAATTACAATTAAACTGTTTAAATCAATTCAATCTTTTGGTTTTATCGCTACAATAATTACATTTGTTCTTTCTTAACGAACAATTTAAAAATGAAAAAGGATTACAGTTAAATTAAAGGCAGTATTATTAGAATTAATCAGTGACGATGATTGCACACATCAACCGTTAATTGCAAAGTTCATTGCTCTTCCTTCAAACGTCCAGTTACTTGTTTCTTTAAATCTTGTAAACTCCACGCTCACCAACTCATTAATTAATTTAATTCCCTTCACGTTACTTTTCTATTTTTCAAGATCATTATATTCAACTCCTCTATTTTTATACGATATTATTTCCGGAAATAGTTTTCTTAGTTTGTTTCCTTATAATTTCATATATTTAGAGGAATAACAAGACAATTTAAAAAAAAAAGTAATAATTATCATAAGAAATAAACAGAAAAATTAGTAGTAACAATCGTGTAAATACTAAATTTAAAAAATCACATAAATATTTTAAAATAAAGAATTTATTTTCTTTCATTAATGTTTTAATTAGAATAGATGAATTTATTGGCGATTAGATTATTCAATAAGTAGTTTCCACTGTTATTAAAATTTTATGAAATAGCTGCCTATGAGAGAAAACTAAGTTACTATACTGTAAAGGAAAAAGAGGTTTTTAAAATTTTTCATAGTCCTAAAATATTATTTTTTTATGTTTTAAAGAAACCAAAAAATTTTATTAGATAAAACTTCTAAAATTCAAGGCTTAAGTCATTTTTGTGGCCATTTTTAGTGACTGATAATGTTGTTTCTTATTCCGTCTCAAGAAGGTTGTTCTTTCAAATCTGGAGCGGCACGCTCTACGCGGATCATCTATGTCTCAGCTTATGCATAAATGATGGCCTATGCCTCGCACCTCTGCGGCCAGTCCTGGGCATCACTTCTTGGAAAAGATAGTAACCCTGGCTAGGAGTCAAATCTCGGTAGTTTATCTCTCATATTCGTAGCGGCTCCGCCTCGCATGGTGAGTAACCTGAACCCAGTAAGGTATGGCTGGCGATACCCATAGCAAAAGGGAGTCCGCACCAGGTTCCTTCCGACAAAAACCATTCCGTTTGGTGTCGACCCCTACCTTAAATGATGAGGTTGTTTCACACTTATTTCGGGTAATAGGGCTGAGTCTTTGACTGGAATCGATGCCATAAGTAATTACCAGTAAATACTGATCCGCAACCAACGATATGCGGAGGTACAAGAGTGTGCATTTTTTAACTTACAATTTTGTGGTAGTATATGTTTTATTTCATAATGCTGATTTCATTTCTGTATCTTTATGAAATCAAAGTATTAACGGTTATGAATTTGTAATTTTCATGTACGTGGTAGTTAGTTTACAAACATTGATTCTATGTTATTATGAATAATGTAATCATTATGACATAATGTATTATGATGTATTATGACATAATGTAATCGTTGTATTTTTGTTTGAAGTTAAGTTCCTTTTGTCCAATATACACGTAGTGTGATCGAGAAAGGTTCTGTATATTTCCTCTGAAGGGATCAGCTGATTTCGAAGTCAAAAATTCTAAGGTTCAAATCTTAGTAACGGCAATTACGTTTATACGTATTTTAATACTAGATGGTGGATACCATGTTCTTTGGTGGTTGGGTTTTCAATTAACATCACATCTCAGGAATGGTTGACCTGAGACTGTAGAAGGCTGCACTTCATTTTCATTCATACATATCATCCTCATTCATCCTCTGAACCTTACGGTGGTTCCGGGGCTAAACAGAAAAAGAAAGAGAGAGGAGTATTGGGTTTGTTTGATTTCGTGTACTCCTGAAAATTAAATTCTATATCGAACATTTTAAATTCGTAAACTATTTTAAATTATTTGTCTTTGTATCTTAGTGAAATGTATTTTTTATGGATATTTTTATTTTCGTTTGTATTTATTTTGTGTAAAAATGAGACAGTAATGTGCTATTATATCCAATCTGCGCGTAATGGATACTTAGTTTATTGCGATTCTTAGGTTACATTGATAAATTGTATATTCTGTGAATCACGAATTTGTATTCTACGTACATTTCTTCTCAATTCAAGAAACCTTTTCGTAGTTCTACACCAGAAAATTTTTCGTTAATTTAATTTGATTATTTTGTTCAATATTACTAATCGGTGCCACAGATAAAGAAAAGTCAACGTTCCAACTTGCAGTATCATAAAGAATCACGCTTCTAACTTGCCGCTCAAATTTTTTCGTCCCTAAATTTATTAGAACTCAAAAAAAACTCCAACGAACTTCCTAAAAACTTCAAATTTTTACATGCACAACTTCAGACACACTACTACTGTATATATACATTTCAATGAAATTTATCTAATAGGTTTGGAGATTTTCGAGCCACAAAATTTTGTACATATGCCTATAAATAAATAAGGAAACCAAATTTAATTTAATGTTATTTTCTACTCCCTATACCTCAACACTAAAGAAAATTCATATTCACCTCCCACTTCCACCATACGCCCGAAAGTAATACCGTACATTTCTTCGAAAATACGGTAAAAACCGTAAGTATAATTAAACCGTAAATCGTATAATTACATACCTTTATTGCTTATTTATTATTATCTTCATTTCCTATTTACCTTTATTATTTCTCATTTATATAGAAATAAAAAATATTAAGCAGAAAAGAGCCCTAAGAAAAGGTTAAAATCGCTACGTGAATTTTAAAATGCATATTTAATAATTTATTTCAGTTCTGTATTAAAATATTAACAGTTTTACACAATTTTCCTCGCCAACATGGAAAAACCTCGCAAATATATATTTATAAAAATCATAATAATTTTTTATTTAAAAATCCAATTAAAACCATATAATTACACTTTAAAAAATAATTTAACATAAAAATAATGATGAACCACTTATTTGTTTTAAGATATGCTATGTTAATTTATCTACGAAATTTTCAAATTTGAAATATACATGTTTATAATAAAATTTTACGTGCCAATATACATACATATTTATATTTTAAGTGAAAAAAAAAAACAAATAATAAATTTCATGCTGTAAAACATAAAATTTTTTCTCAGAAGTTAACATTAAAGCTAGTTTAAGGGAAACACTAAACTAATAGCCTTGGACAGTTAACTTATCCAAACATTTGAAATATGAAGATTTTTTTTATAACTTCGTAAAGTATTTCGTTGTTAAAAATAATAAATGAATAACAATGAAAATAAAAGGGATTCTTCGAAGAAACTTTTGTCGTTAAAAATCTGTTGTTGAAATAACGACTTGGAGAGGAAGTTTTTAGCTTTTCAAGTTCCTTAATTAAGAAATTTTCCTTATAACCTTTATACGTTTTACCTTATCTTTTTTTATTTAATATTTGAACACATAACTTTCTTAGTTCATTGTTCCCTCTACACGGAAGAAGTTCTTGAAAAAAAACTGAAAGGGTAACAACGCAGAATTTTCAGTTATTTTTAAGATGAAATTTTTAATGCAGTTTTCTCCTTATGCTTGTAGTGTATTTAACGTCGCTTATAAAAAATATATTAAGCTGAAAGATTAAAGGATTATAAATATATTATTTATTATTCTTATAAATAATATTATAAGAATAACTAAGATAGTATGATACCGAGTACGAACTTAGAAGTAAAAGGAATGTATATGTCCCCAGAGCAAATAAAACCAGTTACATGAAGTTATTTTCAAGTACTGCTCCTAGATTGTATAACATACTTCCTAATCATATAAAGACCAGTAGGAACCTAAACACTTTCTTAAAGCTACTAAGACGATGGCTAATTAATATTGATGACGCTGAAAGTATGTTCCATGTAATTACATGATTTATGATTACATATATAATTAATTATAATGCTTTATACTATTGATCCTAACATAGTAATAGATTTTTACACATGTAACTTAACGGAGCACTGGATGAAAGGTTTATTAGTAAACATAAATATTTGACGACGATTGATCTTCTCTATACTTAACTGCAGAAAAGATTAGTTTCCACCAGAGTAAATCATGAATTGAACCAAAACTAATCCTGCTATATAAGATAAAACTGTTTACTTTTTCCTCTTACTCTAACTAAAAAGATTAATAGAAAAGGGATGGTGCCACAAAACGGGCAAGACCCTTGTGGACACCTAATATTTCATCTTTTACAAATAATATAAATTAAGTATAATTAAGTTAAGTTAAGTAATAAATATTAAATTGTATTATAAAACAATGTTAAATTAAGTATCATTAAGTTAAGTAATATTATAATTAGTATTAGGATTACTCCATTAATTATTAATTCTGTAAAATTGAAAGAAAGAAAAGAAATAATAATAAATAACTATATATATATATATATATATATATATATATATATATATATATATATTGTGATATTGTGTGTGTGTGTTTGTATAATATGTTACTTGGGTTTCCCGATGCCATCAGAAGGTGTTTAGCCGGTCAGCCAGGTTTCCCGTCTAGGGAGAAGCTCTACCCCCCTGGATACTCCTGTGTTCATTACACTTATGTTTGCGAGAATAATAATGATAAAAAGAAATTAAAGCCTGTTCAATTTATAAAATCTACCCGTGAATTGCAATTTCTTCAGAACAACAGTTTGGACAATACAAAACCCACTAACTAGTTTTTAAATTTCCCATCACTGCGAAATACAGAGCGTTTCATAATGTTCTTTGGAGTTTCGAAAATGCATTAACAAAAAGCTATTTCACTCATAAGAATAAAGTAAGTACTGTACAAAAGAGTACTTCAAATAGTTTTTCCACATATACTAGGCAGTTGTACTGGCAGTATATACTAGGCATATACTAGGCATTTGCTCGCTAGGCATCGACAGTAGAGAAAATGGCAGCCACGGGAAGCGAGAAGTCGTTTTGTGTGTTAGAATTTCTCTTGTCAAAGTCAGTAATTTCTGTACAACGTGCGTTTCGGTTGAAATTTCATAAGGAGCCATCAACTGACAATTCAATTCGTGCACGATATAAACAATTCAATGAAACCGGTTGTGCAAGCGAAAATCGACTGGTCGTTCATCGACCTCAGAAGTCAATGTCGAACGTGTGCGTGCAAGTTTCATTCGCAGCCCGTCAAAATCGACTGCGGCTGCAGGCAGAGAATTAGGAATTCCGAAAACAACAGTATGGAGAGTTCTCCGTAAACATTTATTATGCAAACCGTACCGTCTTCAATTAATCCAGCGTCTTTCTGATGGAGATAAAACACGTAGGTTCGAGTTTTTTTACAGTTACAGGAAAATATGTTGTTAGATGAAGGTTTTCTAATCACGATAATTATCAGCGATGAAGCTACTTTCGATATTAGCGGCAACGTAAACCATCATAACGTGCGAGTTTGGGGAACTGAAAACCCACACGCTTATGTGGAACACAATCAGGATTCTCCGAAATTAAACGCTTTTTGTGCGATCTCTCATGAGACAGTGTATGGGCCGTTTTTTATGGAAACGACAGTAACCGGCATGATATACCTTGATATGTTACAGTTATGACTTATTACCTCAGCTACTCAACGACTTCATTTTCCAGCAAGATGGTTGTCCTACCCGTTTTCATAACGAGGATCGACAGTACCTTAACACAACATTACCTCAGCGCTGGATAGGACGTGCGTCTGAAGAAGACCAACACAATATGCTGCGGCCACCAAGATCACCAGACCTCACCCCATGTGATTTCTTTCTCTGGGGTTACGTGAAAGATAAGGTGTTTATCCCACCGATGCCGCACGATATCGCTGAGCTAAAGGATCGCGTAATCAATGCAATCAACTCTATCGATGACATGTTAGAACGAGTTTGGCAAGAGCTAGATTTTCGTGTTGATGTGTGCAGTGTCACCAGAGAAGCACATATTGAACATTTATAGATTTTAACAAAAACTGTTTGAGTCCTAGTGAAATACTTTTTTTTGTACTGAATTTTTCTAACTTCTATGAACATTATGGAACGCCCATACAAAAAAAATATGTATGCGAAATGTATGTAAACCACAAACATAAATTACTACCACAATGTTACCATATCTCATAAAGATTTATTTGATAGCGATAGCATAAAACGGCAAAAACGTAAAAAACCAAGCACATTTTTTATCAATCAAAACATTAAAATTCAAACAACCCGAAAATGATTTTTTAGATATTTGTCTGAAGAGTATTTGCAAGTCCAAATTTAGCAAACATCAAGTTTAGTCTAGTATATTACAGGGAAAATTTGAAATAATTTTTCAAAATGTTTTATCTTTCTTCATTCCTTTCAAGTAGAATTTCAACAAAAAAAATACTATAAACCCATTTTTAGATATTCACATGAAGATTGCACATACCAAAAATCAAGCTGATATTTTCATTTGTTAACGAGAAATTAAAAAAATTGTAAATTTCATCGTTACTCCATTTTAATCCTTTATGGAATTTCATAAAATCCATTCTTAGTATGAACTTATATTTTAAGAAAAACAGGTATACAAATTTTTATCAATTTATCTTCAGTAGTCTTTGCTGAGCGTTGATTATGAATCACTTACAGCATGTTCTATCTATATATATATATATATACACACACACATATATATTTATTTATTAACATATTTAATATACTGTATGTATGATTAGCTCGATTTTACCCGACAACTGTTATAGTTCTAGTGTGAATTAGTATAATGTCAGGAAAAGATGGAGTCTCAGGATAAATCCGTCCGCAAATCACACAAATCCCAAGGTTATATTTCTTAATCATCCTTAGCACGGATACAACGAATATTCTTATAAAACCCACAGGACTACTACCGGGAAGGAAGATATAAGTATAACAGAAATAGCCGAATAATGAGAAAAGATGATTTAGTTACAGACAGATCACAAATATGATTGCCGTTTCACCAAATGAATATTTCAATGTCCTTTCAACGCAGTGGAAATCCATCCCACAATTTTTTTACAGATCAAATAACCTTTATCGAGCATCAAAGTACCACATTAATCAACGATTTTACAATGATCAGTTAAAATACGTGTAATAAAATACAACTAGAAAAATTAAAAAGTTATGTGGGAAGAGGTTAAGAAAAAACCTTTCCAATTCTTATTTGTTTGGAATTCTGCGATATGTTGATATATACAAGTCAATTATAATTTGTTCAACCAAACACATAATGGAAGGTAATTTAATTAAACAGGTAATTTTTTAGATTTAGATTTTTTTAAATATTTTTAGGTAATATTTTAGAATTAAACAAAAAATTTATAACATATTATAACCACTTTTGTCTCTCTTATTTTACTAAGAAAATTCCAAGTTCATCTAACAGACATTTCTTTAATAAAAAGTTAGTTATAATACATCACATTCCAAAATTAGTAGTAAGTCAAACATTATTAAAAATTTAAGAAAGTTTATGAATATTATAAATGTAACATAGCTATATTATTAATCTGATTTCACGTTAACTGATTCAAAATAGTCTAAATTCACTAAATTTAGCACAAACTTAATGGTAAATTTCATTTTGTTGACTGTTATCAGAATAAAACCTGCATTTTTTTGGTAGGAAAATTGAAGAATTGTATGTACTTAAAAAAAAAAAAAAAAAATTAATAAAGCGCCAATAGAATTACAGATATTTCAGGAATTTTTCTATGCATTAGATCATTACATTGATAATTTTTAAAAAAATGTACGACCTTTTTTAATTTATTACTCAAATTAATATCCAGTTGTCGATGTTTTTCTTAGTATTAATTATGTTTTGTGGTTATTGAAAAATCCTTAAATTTTGTAAACCACGAAAATTTTATGTCTTTAGAAAGGAAATATATACATATGTATCAGATGAATAGTTAGCCGAGTAATTAAAAGATTTGTACGCTACATTAAACAGGAAGTTAAATTGAAATGGAGGGTGAAAGGACAGAACGGTTTCATTCTTCATAGAGGGGTACGACAAGAACATCACCCAACTATTTTTTCCCCCGACTAACATATTAATATATATGTAGAGGAGATTGTAAAAAACAGAGAGAGTTGGCTCAAGGCAAAGCATAGAAATGCTAATATCAAAAGAAAGAAAATACCATATGTGAGATTCGCAGATAAAATGATATTATGGAAGAGAGTGACAAGAACTTAAGTGAAATCTGCACCATCTGTATCTGAGAAAAATCTGTGAACATAGAATAAAATACAAACAAAGAAAAGATGGTAAGACTAAGTGATTCAGAAAATTTTAATCGCACTAAATGGAGTAATCTTATTAAATACCAATAAAAGCGATGGTATTAGTATTTAGAATCAAGGATAACGATAGAATAATCGAGTAAAACTAAAATTAAAATCCCGATAGTAATGGTAAAGAGACATTCTACAGGAAATAAATTATGTTCCGTAGTAAAATAAAGTTCAAAGTTAAAAAAAAGATTGTCAAACGATATGTTTGACAATCTTTTTTTTTTGACCATTTGACCACACCAAATGGTTAACTCTTAACCCCAAATCAGTTTTTTAACAGTTGATTTTCCAAATCGAAGGCTCTGAGATTCAAATCCTAGTAAATGTTAGTTGCTATTATAGGGATTTGTATACTAGACAATGGATACAGATGTATAGGGTCCATCATATAAATCTGACGATTAAGTAGTAATTGTTATGTCAATGAGAAGGCGAGAGTGTTGGACATCGACAGGTCTATTCATGCTATTTCAGTAGCCAGTATGTCGTGGTCGGGTGAACAACGAGCGTTTGTGATTGAAGCCTATTTTAAAAATAATGACTCGGTTATTGTAAAACAGCGTTTATTTAGCAGACATTTTAATTTAGATCGACACGCGACTGTTCCTAGTAGGAATACGATATTGTTGTGGGTGTAGGAACACATTGTCTGCTTTAAAATGAAACCAACAGGACGAAAACGGACTGTGAGAACGCCTGAAAACATTACCGCTGTAAGGTTAGCTGTTACGCGGTCTCCACGACGTTCAGCAGCGAGACATGCTGCTGCGCAACCCATTTCTGATCGAAGTGTACGACGAATTCTTCATGCTGACCTGAAATTCCATCCGTATAAGATGATGTTAGTGCAACAACTTAATGCAAATGATTGGGCGTCTCGCAAAGCAGCTTGCGAGGTCATCCTAGAAAATGTCCACCATGGTGCCATTATTCTTTTAACTGACGAGGTACATTTTCATTTGTCAGGATTTGTGAATAAACAAAATTACCGTTATTGGGCTTCGCATAATCCTCAGCAAATTCAGTCAGTCTGTACAAGGCTGCACTTCATTTATGTCATACATACCATTCTCATTTCATTCTGAAGGGGGAAAGGGTTCGCTTATTATTCATTACTTGAACAGATTGCAATTTACACATTAGGGAAAACAAATCTGGACTAAGAGATATGGATTCTGATAAAAAGTGATGGAACAGATGAAATTATTTGAAATCTAAATTCAGAGAAAGACCTAAGCGTCTAGTGGTCTAACATGATCAGAAAATACAAAATTTTAAATAGTAAAATCAGTAAACAGTATCAACAATTACCAAAATTTTTAAAAATTAGTTTACTACAGCTTGTAATTTATAAGAACGATCCTGAGTATAGAGGCGTATTTGCCAGTGTGCAAATCTGCGGACAAGCTAGGTACTACGTATTGTTATAAAAAACAGCAAATAACTCGTATTTTTTCACGATAATAAATTAAAATTAGATCATGAATTATTACCATTAAGATCACAAATTTTTCTCATTGGCCTAATTAATCAGTATAACTTATATATTGCATTATTAATAAATAATAATTTATAAATCCTGTTTTTATTAATTTTCCATTACGCTTATAATTTTTTTTTTTTTTAAATATTAAACGATACAAAAATTCTGATGAGGATATCACATGACTTTCTTCTACGCCTATTAAATTACATATTCACATTTTTAATAAAAAATACAATAACATTTCATTTCACTAATAACTTCCGATTTTTTTTCATATTTTTTTATTGTTATTATTGAATTATTATTTATTGTAAAAATCTTTTTACAATCAGAAGTTAATAATTATTAATAAATCAATATATTTAAATTAAAAGAAAAGGATATGAAGTCTTATTTGAACCGATATGCCTTCTCCTTGTAAGATCTAAATATTTCATTAATTAAAATTTTATTTGGCTATAACTCTGAAACCAATGAAACAAGTACCACTTAAGATATACCGTTGAAAAGTTTTCAATGAGGGCTTATTACTGCAGTTAAGAGAAAGTTTTTGGATTTTGGGCTTTTTTTGGGCATTTTTGGTCAAGTGGATTGCAATCAAAAGGAAAGATGCCCAACTAGGTGTTACAACAGTCCTAAATCCAAACGTTCAACATCCTACGGCTAATCGTTTTTGAGTTATGCGAAATACATACGTACGTACGTACAGACGTCACGCCGAAACTAGTCAAAATGGATTCAGGGATGATCGAAATAGAAAAAAATCGAAATTTTTCATTACGATACTTCCTTTACTTCGTAAAAGAAAGTAAAAATGCTTGAAAGCAACGAAATAAATAATAGGCTTTTTTTTTGTAAATCTTAATATAATTTTATTTACGATTTACTTGTGATAACGAAAAGTCACCAGAAAAAATCACAGAACTACTTGAATTGTGCATGATGTTTTCCTCTAGTCGGCAGACTCTTATCATAAAGGGCTACAATGTTGGATTGTAACAGGAACGTTGACGAAATCATAAGTGCACACAGTCGATAATTATTGATTAAATTAATAAGTCGTGAAAAATTTTCATGTCTTGTATTGTAAAAATTTATAAATTATACGAAATTTTGTGTAATGTATAATCCTATCATCGTATAACCAAAAGCCACTAAAAATAAAAAATAAAAAAACACAACTATTATTAAAATTACAGTTTCTGGGCAAAGATGTGTAAAATACAATTTATTCGTGATTTATTAGTAAACCAAATACAACAAAATTTATTATCAACTTTTTTTCTTTGCGTAGAATATGCTTTAAAAAAAGAGCAAACTAGAAAACACTAGAAAGCCGGGATATATTTACGCACGCACACACTCAATCAAGTCTTCTCTATGTACGTATAGAAGAGCCAGCACAACTGAGATAATTTGGCATTATACCAAACTGCCAGAACAGGCCGAGGGTAAGTGCCAGGGGCGTTATAATTCACGTTCTAGCCTTCAATTCGACTCCGCCCAGAAGACACCACTTCTTCACTACTGAACACAGGAGATGAAGACAATCTCATCACCCTACATTATGTGACGTTCTTAACATGTTACGGCGTTCCCTACCTTCACAGTACTATATCATTGTATATATTCTTAGTAATCGATTTTTCTAATCTATCCATAAACGTTTTTGACATTAAGATACCGTAATTTTTGCTTCCGTCACTAAGACATAACTTAAAGAATGCAAATAATACTAATAATAATAACACTGAACGTCTTCACAAACTTTTTTCAATTAACGCAGAATGATTTAGCGTAATAAATAATGAGACTGATTTTTAATTGTCTTCCCAGTTCGAGCTGTAAGTTTATTGTTTTAATTCCAAGTTCAAGTCGTATTCTTTACCAAATCGGCCGTTTAAATAATTTAGAATTTAATAAAAGACGTCCCGTTATAACTATTTCCAGATAACTTAACGATTTTCAAACCAATAATTTATATTTATATACACCACTTGAAGTAATCGTAATTTTATTGACATCATTATTGCTTAATATTATATTTTTATAGCATAATGTTTATACATCATGAAGTTATTATGATATTTTAATCAAGTTAAAAAAAGTTAAAATGATATGTTATGCAAAACTTAGTCTGAAAACTTAAAATAAAAATCATATACTGTGTATTTTTCGTATTCCAGAGGGAATTAGCTCACGCTTGACAGCTTTTACTTTTCAAATTTCTAAATATTTTAATGTTTTACGAGCTTTTTTCTTCTTCAGACAAGCATTGATAAACTCTTTTTAAAGGCCTACATTAAATGTAGGCATTTAAATTTACGCAAGATTTAGATAGTCAAAATGCGAAAAAAAAACAAAATTTTAAATAAAACACTTAGGTCCAACTTAACCCCCTTGATCAAATAACTTTTATTTTAAAAAATCCCTTTCGCCACGCCGGAAGGCGGAGGTAGATTTCACCGGTGCTAAATAGGGAATAAAAAATATTTTCACTTTAAACTTAAGAAAAACTTCAAATTTTGTCAATACGACAATGGAGATAAGTTTAGATAAGTTTTAGACACTTATCCAAAAAATACTAACAACTTTAAACGAATTCGTTATTCTATTTAATAAGAAAGTTATAGCGGTATTTTTTTTTCAAAAAAGCTCCCCCCCCCCTATTACTATCCCATGATCCGAGTTTTGCCCGTTAACGAACTCGACCGAGATTTTGGGTCGTTATAGTTTATGTAACAATTTGAAAGTGATTGGCGCAAAATTATGGCAGTTATCGTGTCCAAAAGGAAGTGAATAATCATATATATATATATATATAAAAGCAATGAATTATATATAATTATATAACTTAATATAATAATTTAAAAGCGGTGAATTTATAAAATAATTGCAATTATTTTAAATTATAAAGTTTTGAGAAATGTATATATAAACTTTTGAACTGAGGGTGGTTTTAGGTCTGGGGAATGTGAAATGCGAAGATATGTCGTAATTTTCCAGAAGTCAAATCATGGTAACTATTATAATAGGTAGTTTTCTTATGAAATCTACCTAAAAAAAAAAAAAAAAAAAAAAAAAAAAAACAACAGAAAAGGGCTAGTAAACGATTTCATAACTTCCCCGATTTTGCTCTTACAGACGTCTACTTTACATATGCTGTACGCTGATAGTCGAAAATGATCAAAATTTTAAATAAACATTTAGGTCCGACTTGATCCCCTTGATCAAAATGACTTATCTAAAAAAGGAATATGACGTATTAAACGTATAATTGAGAAAAAAATATAACTACTTAATAAGTTGTATGATTTTCTTAGAAAAAATATTTTAAGTAAATTTCGCGCTTTAATACAAAATCTCGTTTAATTATATTCAAAGAAAACTGACAAAATATGAAATCGGATACCGACTTATCCCGCTTGTAAGTAGGGACGCCTATTCAGTCTAATAATTTTATGCCTGTTTTCACGCATAATGTTTGAAATGTCCTTAAAAATATTTTCAGCCATGTCTCAACTGTTTACCAACCGATTTGAATAAATAAGATGTCATTCTAATTACAATTAAAGGCTTAACATTATATGTAATAAAACAATTGATAAAATTAATATTCAGAAAACTAATACCGCTAATATTTAATAATTAAAAAAGTTAATTGCCGCTATTTTTTAATTTCCTAAAGTAAACTTACAAACTTAGTTATTTTGTAGAAGATTTTGTTGGGTGCATACACAACATATTTCATTAGAATATCTTAATCCGTTCTTAACGTATGAATTTTTATTGAAAAACACAAACTAGCAGACGTATCTTCAGAAAAAAAATCAAAATAAGGGATATGCCTTTTTTTGTTTATTTTGATGCCCTGAAACAGCTGTTTAATTTGGCCAACACCTCCCAGGAACTTTGTACATCTATTGATGGGGTGGGAAATAAAAAAAAAATATTGATACCATGATGATCCTGATGGGGTCGAAAATCAGATCAAAGCTAAATAATGTTAAATATCCTGTTACAAAATGTTAAAATTGTCGTTTTTGCGATCAACACTTGTTTTGTTGGTACGATAATGGTATTTTTGGTGTTCAAAGATTCAATCAAGTAATGTTAAGAGTGGATAGTCAAATGAATTTAGATGAGGGAAGAGTTTTAATGTTAAACCTTCGGTGTTACAGGAAGCGCGGGAATCTGCGTTTCCGCGAATAGGTTATTTGATAATTAGTTGTCATAAGTTATGGTAGGTGTTCTGGTTGGAAGAAGCCATACAAAGGCGATAGTAAGTTGTGTAAATATATTGATGGAAATGTTTGCCGAGGCATTTTAATCGGTGATATCCAGGCAGAGGGCAACTGATGACAGTGATGTGTTAATCAGGTTACTGGGTCTAAAAAATGCCAGAAACGGGGGAAATCATCCTCTCCATTCCTAGCCATCAGGGCTAGGAATGGAGAGTCTGATTGACGACCGGGATCGTCACAAGCCGAGTGTCTTCCCTTACGGGAGTTAGAATGAACCTCCTAAATTCGATTGACTTAAAGCTTTGGTATTTTAAATTATATATGTTTCATCGTACTAGAACTCAATTTTCTACCTCCAATATACAAAAAATAAAAAATTCAAAATGATGAGAACTACATCTCTCCCTTTTTTTATTTTTTCCAAAATTTAAAGCAATCAATTCCCCGTATGTAGAATTTTTTTGCCATTTTTAAAGAGTTTATGTCGAACCAGTCTGGAGATATTAATCAAAATACAGGCCGCTACACGTAGGTAAGTAAATACATCTTCCGGAACTTTATTTTTACGGTTATATAATCAAGGGGTTCATGAAATGTCAACACTCGCAAAAAAGCCGACATCGAAATTTTTGACCAATTTATATGCTTCCTCTATATTGTATCAAAAGAGTTGTAGCCGGGAATGTAAAGAAAGAATAATTGATTACAAAAAATATGTTAAAAATTGATAAAAAAAGAAACAAGTTTTGATTTTTACATAAATTTTGACGTTTTGTATTCCGCACCAAAGGTAAGTCACGTTGCTAATAATAATTGTTAGCTTTCAATTTGGCACTGAATTCTAAAAGTTGAAATTAAAAAAATCTGATATGGACACCACATGACTTCCTTGTACGCCTATTAAATTACATATACACATTTTTTTTTAATGGAAAGCACATAAAATTTTATTTCATTAATAACTTCTGATAGTCTTACATATAGGTTTTTTTTATTGTTATTATTAATTATTATTTATTACAAAAGTTTTTTTACAATCAGAGTTTAATAATTATTAATATCAATATATTTAAATTAAAAAAAAAAAGTTAAAAAAGGAGGTAAAGTCGGATTCGAACCGGTGTGCCTTCCTCTTGTAAGATCCAAATATTTCATTAATTAAAATTTTATTTGGCTATAACTCTGGAACCAATGAAAATAAGTACCTTTTATGACGTATCGTTGAAAAGCTTTCAACGTGGGCTTATTAGTGCAGTTAAGAAAAGTCCAAAATCCAAAGTTTTTGGATTTTGGGCTTTATTGGACATTTTTGGTCAAGTGAATTGCAATCAAAAGGGAAGATGCCCAACTAGATGTTACAGCAGTCCTAAATCCAAAATTTCAACATCCTACGGCTAATCGTTTTTGAGTTATGCGAGATACGTACATACATACGTCACGCCGAAACTAGTAAAAATGGTTTCAGGGATAATCGAAATGAGTATGTCCATTGAAATCTGAATTCGAATTTTTCGCAATTACATTACTTCCTTTATTTTATACAAGGAAGTAAAAACTGAAGAGTTACGCTATTTAAAGTTTAGAAGTCTTCTTGATGGAAAAACAATTTATCTTATAATTAAAAAAAATTATTTTATATATATATATACATTTGGAGCAAGTATAATCATTTCAACGGTTACAGTCATATAAATAAACTGTTTTCAGATGAATAATGAAATTAAGTAAGATCGGAAACGATTATTAAATGAATGGTAACCTTTCATTTAGACAATGTTATTTTAGCATTTTTTACCTGTAGTATGTTATCATGATAAAAGACGTGTACATCTGTAAACGTTATGCAAAATTTAATTCACCTAATCCTAGATAAAGTAGCGCATAAAACACAAAGTATATTTAAAATAACAATGATTAAAGAATAAATGGTAACATATATTTAACAGTATATCAACGCACTTCAATGCGTAGAACACTAAGATGTCATGGAATGATAAATTAAGCTAAAAAAATTTATTTTAAAATAATACAAAATATATTTTGCCATTATTATTAATACAAATATTTATTACACGAGAAAAATGGATATTATTTAAAAATGGATATTATTGAATAATGTTGTATGAACTGTTAAAAAAATATTGATTAGAAAAAATATTTTCAGATGATATGAAGTAGCGACAAAACTATGGATAGATATATATATATAGAATGTTTTATGAATGTGGCATACCCACTTAAACGTTATGAAGTGTTGGTTGGAAACAAAAGACCGTCTGCAGTAAAATCTTTAATAAGTAAGCAGGAGAAAGAAGGGATATCACATTTTAAGAAGTACTGCAATCAAAAAAAAAAAAAAAATGCAAACACGTTTGAATACTTTAAAAGTACAATAAAAACCGGAAGCTATATTAAAAAGAAGGAAGCAGTAAGAGGTTCTTTACAGATGTGTGAACGAATTATCCTGAGGGAAGTATATGTCCGTGAAAAGTAAAAAAAGAAGTGTTTTACGGATGGTGTTTTTCTGTATAAAACATTTTCTAATTTTTGTTCTAAAAATATGGGTTATTTTATACATAAAGAAATGGAATGTTCTTATTACAAGAACCTGGGATGGTTATACGATACTGCGGATACAAATCGTAGAATAAAAACTAATTTAAAGCCATATTTTAAGAAAGTTTTTTTTTTTACATTTCACCTCTAAGTAAATAATATTCAAACTGTTAAAGTGTATGTTTCAACAATACTTTAAGTTAAAAATGTTTACGAAAATTTTAAAATTCTGCTGGAGTTCTTTGCCAATTTGAAAATTATAATATCTTAAATCGCATCAAAAAATTATAATTTAAGAGAAGGTTATTTGTAGATAGAATTACTATAGTTCTCACAGGAAAAGGAACATGACTTTCTAATGGCATGTAGTTGTCGCGTAATGGCGCGACATGCATGCTTTTAACAATTTATTAATCGGCCTAAAAACATTCGTCTATAAGTTTCAAATGAGATCTTTATCTACTTGTATATATAACGTAATCCATAAGTGTTTTTAAGAAAACGTATACAATAGTTCGTATATATTTTACAATCCCACTCGTATTACGTTTTATAGATCGACTACGGTATAAGGTAAGAATACATAATTACAAAAATAAATAATTAATCGTCAAATAATTATTAAAAAAGAAACTGTAAGCCTAAAACAGTGATAAATGCTTTATTTTAAACTATACTTCGATACAACAATTAACTTATAATTTGTACGCTTAATTATATTTATATAACTTTAACGATATTTCTTGAAAAGTTCTTTTAATTTAATCACATATAATTAACCTAGAAAATTAATGTAATATTCAGTTTAAAACAATGTTTTAATTAATACATCCTCATGTTAATATCTGTAATTAACATGGTTTATACTTTTGTAAAAAAATTAATTCTAAAATATTACTTATTTATATAAGTATCAACTAAAGTCCAACAATATAAAATAAAAATTACTAATTAGTATTTTACTAATTACTAATTTACTAAATTAATTTATTAATTTAAATTAATAATTAGTATTTTACTAATTAATAATTAGTAAAATAATAAATTTTAGAATTAATTTTTTTACAAAAGATACTTAATGTGGTTTTTATATATTTTAAACATATTCATACATTTTTTTTATATTTTAATTAAATCTCTTTTTCAAAATATTTAATTTTGCTTTATTTTAATTTTCATTCCTCTACATTTTTTATTTCCTTGTACAAAGTAAAGGAAGTATTGTGATCGGGAAAAATTTCGGTTTTCAGATGTCAACGGAAATATCCATTTTGACCATCCCTGAATCAATTTTGACTAGTTCCGGCGAAACGTCTGTACGTACGTATGTATCTGGCATAACTCAAAAGCGATTAGCCGTAGGATGTTGAAATTTTGGATTTAGGACTGTTGTAACATCTAGTTCTACACCTCCCCTTTTCATTGCAATCGACTGAAGCAAAAGTGTCTAAAAAAGCCCAAAATTTAAAAAGTTTGGATTTGGCACTTCTTAACTTCAGTAAAAAGCCTACATTGAAAGCTTTTCAACGATATAAGTGGTAATTCGAGTTTTTTTCCTTGGTTCCAGAGTTATAGCCAAATAAAATTTTAATTAATGAAATATTTGGATCTTACAAGGGGAAGACACACCTGTTCGAATCGACTTCATGTCCTTTTTTTTGTAACTTTTTTTTAATTTTAATATATTGCTTTATTAATAAATTATTAATCTCTGGTTGTAAAAAACGTTTACGATAAATAATAATTCAATAATAACAATAAAAAAAAGAATATGAAAAAATATCAGAAGTTATTAATGAATAAAATTTTATGTACTTTTCATTTTAAAAAAAAATGTATATGTAATTTTATAGGCGTACAAGGAAGCCATGTGGTGTCTACATCAGATTATTTTTAATTTTACGACATTGACTTTTTACATTGATTATTAGAATTAATTTTTTTTCATTTTAATATTATTTCTAGCAAGCGTTGCAATGAAACTTTTAAAAAGTATTCAATTTACATTTTTTTTATTATTAATTTGTGAAAAGAATTTTTAAAAAAATTAAAAAAATCACAATACAAAAATTACATTTATATATAGAGTGCCATGCTCTACTGTGGTACTAGTCTAGTCTAAACACATAAAATCAGCATATATTATCCATATTACAGAGAAAATACCTACGTTACAACCTACGATAAAAAAACATGGTTTCAGATTTGTAAATTTTTAGTTGTTTGAGTATAAACTTTCATTTTTTATTCGTTACACAGACTATGTATTTTTTCTTGGCATAAAAGGAAAGAACTAGTTTTATTTGTTATATTAGCCTTTCATTTTCTTTACACTTCAGATTCAACTTAGAGTTACTTTCTCTAAAATGATTGATGTTTATTAAACCAGCCGATCATATATAAACATGATAATACCTAAAGTTTAGTGCTGAATATTATCTACATTGTCGTTTATTTGACATAACTGAATTAACATCAACTCAGTAGAGAAAATCACTGCACTCCTCACTTATGTATAGTAGCGCGCAAAATAATCCGAACATAGGGAATTTTTTATTTATTTCTATGTTGTGGCTACACTGCTTGACCACACCCATTCTTTAAGTTAAGTATCAATTTTCAAATTATAAATAGTATTTTGTGAAAGTTTATTTCACTTTTTATTACAAATAATATTTTCGTATTTATTGTTCTGTGTCTTGTATATAAGAAAATATATAATTCCAAAAAAGCGTTTGAAAATTGTTTCTCTTTCTGAGCATACCAGTATGACACAATGACAAATAGTGTGAGGTTAAGACTAGGGGACAATGAATGCTACTTTAAACCAATTTAAAGAAACTGGTTCTTTTCACCTCAAAGGAAAGGCAAGTGTGACCGTAAAAGAAAAGCTACTCCCACACATGATCGGTAGTTAGTGAGAAAAAGTAAATTTTACCTAAAATCATTTGCTGTGAACTTAAATCGATAATTAGCAGCCAGTGGAATGAGATTAACCCGTGACAACTGTTAGACGCCGACTTTTTACAACTTTCTCTTCCTGTTTAGCATCCGGAACCACTGTAAGGTATTACTTCAGGGGATAAATGAGGATATGCATTAATGTAAGTGAAGTATAGTCTTGTACAGTTTTAGGTCGACCATTCCTGAGATGTTTTTTTTTTTTTTTAATCCTTTTTTTAACACCCCCGAAGTGACCGGTCCTCGCCGTTAAGCTTTAACACAATCACTCCAGGGTGTCGTGGCGGTCGTCTACCCCCTGTCTTGCCCTCTCCTAGAGCTTCCCATCGGGGTCCCACAAGCCTCATCAAGATGCAGTAGCCATCCCTTCTGGACGACCACTACATCCGTCAGCTAGTGGGCTGCCCTACCCTTTTCCTACTCTAGGTTGCGGAACCCGCATTTCACGGGTCCAGCAAACCTCCGCGTCCCCCCTCACACACCTGAGGGTCCCGAATGCATCATCGGAGCACCCCGACTAATTCCTGAGATGTTTGGTTAATTGAAACCCAACCATCAAAGTACACCGGAATCCACAATCTAGTATTCAAATACGTATAAACTCCCTTTTCTACGATTTGAACCTTAGAACTCTCGACTTCGAAATCAGCTGATTTGCGATGACGAGTTTACCACTAGACCAACCACTACTACCCGGTGGGTGACTTTTTGCAGCTGGAGAGAAATCTCGTTGGCCAGCTAAAAACCACTTTTAATACCACCGATGTGCAAAAAGTCTCTTGCGGGCGCATGCTAACTGGACCGAAGAAAACTGGAAAAATGTTATGTTTTCCGATGTATTATATGTTTATGTTCAGGCAAATGGTTCTATTATTTAGAAAAATATCAAATGAAAATATATCACTGACACAATCAGTTAAAATCCCTCACCCCAAAAAAAGAAATGTTTTGCGGTTGTTTAACTTTTTAAGGCTCTTGTTCATTATTTCCAGTAGATGGTATGTTGACAAGTGGGGGTTGTGATACAACTTCAAAACAAATTTTCATAAGATAGTGTTCCAATAAGATTTGGTGCCAAGTCGTACTGCCAACAAAGTGAAAAGATTTTTTCACGTAATTTTTTTGTTTTTTTATAATGAATGCTATTTTCATTAGTAACTCATGCGTCAAATCAGATGTAAAATTATTTGGTTATGACACGGAACAAATAAAAAAACTACATTAAGAAGGAAGTGCGATTACTTTTTCTCAGTTTATGAAATGGAATATTAAAAATATCGTACTTTATTTAAACTTATTTTAAGTGAAAAACTAATAAAGGATAAATTTACCGTATAGAAAATTAATTTACCATTTAGTAGAAGAAAAGCAACAGATCTAAGTTGCGATTTAATAAAATACTGTAAAGGAGAAAAGCGATTTCTAAAATATATTATGAATACAAAAAAAGGAACGAACTAAAGACAAGCTGTAGAAAAAGAAATTGAAGCCTATTTTTATAAGCTATAAAATATCATATTTATATTACAAATTTAACCATTCGAGGGTTAAATATAAAGAAAGTTATTTTTGCCTGATTTGTAGTTTATTTAAAGTAATATCAGTGGAAATAAAATTAAAAATTTTATAAATTACTTTTTTAAATTTATTTACGAAAAGATTATGTAATAAAAATTTTACAGGGAAAACCTTTTGAAAACTCTCATTCGTAACTTTTTTTCTAACTTTTGACTGTTTCAATTTAAAATCTTCTTTTATTAATGTAATTTTTTTTTACATCTTTATTGTTTTTAATGAAGCGTTATTAGTGAGTGAATATTTTTCAACATTTAGCAGAAGCGAAAGGAGAGAGAGAGATGTTCATCCTAAAAATAAATAGGAAAGTATAATCATTCAGACTATGCTATTTTAATCTATTAAGTTGAAAATTTTTTATTTAAATGTGGATGTGGCGTCATTACTGTTAGAATAGTTTTTAAGTTTTTCAGACGGTTAGAGAAACCGCTACTAAAAATAAAAATATAATTTTTTTTTAAACTTTCAACGTATCGATTTGAAAAGTTTTTCATTATTTTTTGTTCTAATGATCTAATTAAAGGGAATTTTTTTATTATGACGTGAAGGGTAAACTTCAAAAATAAAATTAAAAGAGATGAAATAATAAATTTTCAATGGTTTTAATTATTTTAACATTTTTATTTCTTTAACAGAAGAATGAATTTTTATTAGTTTTGTAATATTTTACAATTAAAAAAATCACACAGAAAGGTTTTTATATAATTATTTTTAAAATAACTACATAATTTAAAAAAATAAATAAGTAGAAATTTTTGATTCCTTACTGTCGAACCATTAAGTTTTCAACTTACGAGTCAGTAAATATCAGGAAATTCCATCAATATTGTCATCAGCTTTTACAGTTTTTTTAAAAACGGCATTATAATAATAATAATATCATTAGTCTTTAAAGTTAAAAGTTTTTTGAAGTCGACAAAAATTAAAACCTAATAACTGCTAACCCATCAATTTGATGCCGATATCAAAAAATTTAAATTTAAAGAATTGAGCGTTATTTTTATTATTTAGTTTTATTTTTATTTAAAATACGGATACACCAGCCTCCCATGGAGAGAAAAGACTGCTGATGATATGAACTGAAGCATTTCATAAAACGTGAGAAACTTTTGTCAAGATAAAAATGAAAAAAGATTAGAGAAATGCAGTCATGTAACTACTACCGATCGTGATCTAAGATTGTTTGAAATGAACAAATGTGAATTACGTATAAGTAAATACAAATCCAAAAAAAATTACAATAAAATTGTAAACCGTACGGTAAGAGTCCCGCAGATATTTTTTCTGTTCAAAGATTTCTGTAATATTAATAGAACTTGTTTTTAACAAAACGATACTGATATCAAAAAAGGTAAGACATTACATTTCTATTAAAATCTATTATTAATTTAGAATTTTCTTTAAAAAAAATCATGTTCAATATATGTAATAGACAACAGATATACAAAACTAGATAATAAACAATGTTTAAGCTTTCCACATAATAAGCAAAAAAATAACAATTTGTTACAAACTCTTACCGGCCCGATTTCATTTATTAAACAATAATCATAAGAATCGTATTATTTCTGTAAATGCGATATCTATTACATATAAATGAAATCGGACCGATAAGATTTTTGTAAAAAGTTTTTATTGTTTTTGCTTATTGTATGGAAAGCTTATCTGTTATTGTGTATCTGTTGTCTATTACATATGTTTAACATGTATTTTTTTCTTTTTTTTCTTTTAATTCTAAATTAATAACAGATTTTCATAATAGAAATGGAGTCTCTTACCTTTTTTGTGTCAGTATCGTTTTGTTAAAAACAGTTCTATTTATATTATAGAAATTTTTGTTTTTTAAGCGGAAGAAATATAACTGCGAGACTCTTATCGTACGGTTTACAATTTCATTATAATTTTTTTGGATCTCACTGCGTTTTGTTAGATTATTCTTTTATTTATTTTTTTTTTTATGAATTACTAGTTGTTATCTTATAGATTTATTATTAAAATTGATTACCTTAGAACAAACAAATTGAATTTCACGGCTAATTTTTTTGTTGATAGTCGTATCACTTCATGCCACATTTTTCCTTTTGTAAAAAATCTAGTATAATGACCTTTACGAATCTAAAATCCTTGTTGTAATAATGCACTTATTACTTTATAAGTGTAACCCTCGATTTTTATCATTAAATTCGATTTTACTAATCGATTTTTTTTTAAATTTATTCCTTGTTTAATAAAACTTGTATATAATCTCTAATAAACTACTATTTGTATTTTTTTTAAAGATGTGATGGGAAAAAAAAACAAATTGTTTCATCTTCAGTACTTTCATTTACATAACAGCATTTACTATTAAAACAAAACTGTAGTATATTTTCTTTTAAATTTTATTATTTCAAGTACATTACCAAGTTTGTTGACGCTAACTAGTACTATCAAGTACTGCTATCTAGCGGCGCGATTCGTAAAGGTACATTAAAAACTGAATAAAATGATATATTCGAGTCCCACGGTTCATCAAATGAAAAAAAAACGTTATCTAACAAAATTTGAGATATTTTTTGAAAGTATTCTTTATTACTAATCTAATTGAACTGAAATATAATGTTTTCAACCTTATTTTTCCCCCATTTTTATTTTACTGTTAGGTTAGGTTATGTTTAGAACTGTAAACGTAGTTCGTTGATTTCGTCGTCTCTTACCGACGAAGTTCTAACGAACTGTGTGATATTTTAAGGACCTATGTAGGACCTTAATTTCAAAACTGTTATAACAGTTTTTCTCAATATCTAGAATAATATGTAGGAATTTATATAAATATCGGTTCTGCGCATCTCAAAATAATTCATGATATAATGGGTACGTTCATGTAGGTTAAACTAGTTTCTTACTTTCTTAAAAAAAATATATATTTAGCATATGCATCATTACAACAATCCACAGAAATCCTTTATTTAATTAAGATGTCATACCATTCCACTACACATTACTACAATCATTACTCAATCATAAAATTGTAAATCTATTGCCTTAACTGAACAGAATATAAAATTAAATTAAAAGTTGAAATTTATTATCAGATTTAACTTATAAAAAAAAATATAAATCTTTTCATTATTATTATTATTATAATTTTTTACCGAACACATATTTTCTTACTAAAAAGAAAGAATTAAAATACGAGTACATAATAAATTAAATAAACTACCAAATTTATGAAACGGTTTTAAAAACGTTAATCAAGAATGATATGGTATAATATAAAATATTTTGATATGAGATAGATATATGGATTTTAAGGGGATTACATAAAAAAAAATACAGTGTAACGTCAATGAGATATCCCGTTCATCCCATTATTACAGTTAGCTATTATGTTTCTCTGTTATTTCTCTGTTTAGATGAATAGCATGGCTTTTCTGTCGCCCTAAAATATTTAACTAAATTACTTTTCTCGTTTTAAAAATGTTAGTTTGCTATTCTCCTACATCAGCTTTATTTATATCACTCTATCTCACTTTCTTTGATTCACTCTAATACATTTACATTTTTCTATATAATTCTGCAATATATCCTGCGGTAGTTCCGTTTTGAATAAATAATACCTATTTATAAAAAACGAAGGATTATGTCAAACGGAATAAAAATCTCTTGATTTTAACATACTACTCCAGTATATTGTCTGTTATTTTTCAATTTATGTCTTTCTTATACATAATCAGTGCCAAATTTATATCAACAGAGGCATAAGAGACACCACTCCAGAGTTGCTTTCCCTGAGAGTGATGATGTTCATTATACGGGCAATTCCTGTGATACACTAAATGAGAACGTCAGTTGTAAAACTGAATATCAATTGCATATCAGTAGACTAGGCACATTGATAAGGAACATTATATTAGGATCAGCAAATAACGTAACGAAAAAATCAGTTAACTCCTCGCTAGAAGTGTCGCGTAAGAAATGATTGATGATTGGCAAGAGAAGCATGTTATTCTTGAGAACTGCTATGTCATTTTTGAGAATGACTATAACTTATGGTCAGGCCACCTACAGTCATTATAACTATGCTATTTATCATATACATTTATTAGTCGCATTATATTTTTGCCAATAAGCTTGGAACTTAATAACTCGCTTCATATTAATCGAAAAAAAACGGCCTATAATTATTTTGAAATTATATTTTTATTTATTTATTTTTTTTTTTTTTTAAGGGCCGTAAATAAAGTGGCTCGAACATTTTTAACACCATGAAGTTCAAATTATTAACGATTTTTTGAAAATAGAACATTTTTGAAAACGTAGATTCCAATATCACAAAATTATTTTTTTTTTTTAATTGAGGGCGAGAGGATATTAGAATTCTGAAAGGAAACCGGTTTAGGAACTCTTTTACTTTATTATTATATTCTTTTATTTCCTCTCAAATGTAAAACGCTTTTTGATAAAGAGAAGCTTGAATACGACAATAGTCAATGTGTTGTTATTAATCTAAGGTGGCCAGAAGGTTAAGAAAAAACAGAAGGTTAAGAAAACGGGATAGTAGATTATATGACACTGCAGATATTTTTACAAAATCGAAAAGTAAAAAGCCCTTTCGAAGGAAACGGATAGTATTATGGTAATATTTAAATTTTTCTTAACAATTAAGTGGCGCCTAGAACTGAAATGGTAAAATATGCAGTCTTTTACTTCTCTTTCACAAATATGTTTTTAGTTTCTTCAGCTTTAAATTAAAATATAAATATAAGAATATAACATGTAGTTTTCGTATAATACGGGGACTTGCTATGACTTGATATGATGAAATAACGTGGAAAGGGGCCTGAACCTCTTCGGTAGTAATTTTTCCCTTTTTAAAAAAAATGTATTGTGATAAAGTTTTTTTTTTCATTAGTTCAGTTAAAAAAAAAAAAACAATTAGAATATCAGGATTTAAATTTTTTTTTAACTGAAGTAGGTAAAAAATCTGGGATCCCAAACTTTTTTGTCTGGAGTTAGATTGTGTCTGCCTTCTGAACCTTTGTGCCCGAGGGAAAATAGGCTCCATATACTGCGATGTGATATTTCAATCTTTTTATTGCAATGCGATATTTCAATTTTTTTTATTTTGTTATTAGGAATTTCAGGAAAGTTATGGATGTTTGAACCCTTATCACATTTAGTTACGATTTTCTTTTGGATTAAAACATAAATCAGATGCTACGGTTTGGTGGATATGTTATAAACAATTTTCTTACTATCAAGTTTTCTGATTTATTTATTCATTATTAAAAGATAGTATCATATTAGTATGATACTATCTTTTAATAATGATCTTTCAATGATAATCATTTAATCTTTTAATTTTTATCTTTTAATGATAATCTTTTAATAATATGGGGATACCCCCTATTTTAAGTGAATTTCGGAGATCCTTCTCCGAAATTGAATAATGATATTTGTACATAGAACTTTTATAAAAAAAAGCTTTCTTTACGTTAATCGAGAAAAATAAGAAAAATAATTCCTGCATACAATGCAGGAATTTTTCTGATCGATTCAGTATTTCCTGCTATTAACCATGCAAGCAAAAAAAAAAACTATATATTTGTGCATTATAAATAATTGAACTGATATCAGAAAACTGAATAACTTGTATGTTGAATTTTAGTCTAAAAGGAACTTGCTGTACCTAAGGTTAACGTGCTTTTAAGATAACACAAGATTATTTTGGGCTACACCTTGCATGTTTTAGGATCATTCAACGAAGGACAAAAGATCTACAGGTGATTCCGATTCTCTAGAGAGATGGCTGTATCGCAAAAACAAGGAACTGGGGAATGAGTTTACTCATTTTCTTATCGGTCGCAGACTTTTAAAATATACTATTTTTTTCCTGTTTAGCCTCCGGGAATCACCGTCAGGTATTACTTCAGAGAATGAATGAGGATGATATGTATGAGTGTAAGTGAAGTGTAGTCTTATACAGTCTCAGATCGACCATTTCTGAAATGTGTGGTTAATTGAAACGCGACCACCAAAAAACACCGGTATCCAATATCTAGTATTCAAATCCGTATAAAAGTAACTGCCTTTACTAGGACTTGAACGTTGGAACTTTCGACTTCGAAATCAGCTGATTTGGGAAGATGCGTTCACCACTAGACCAACCCAGTAGATTTTTTAAAGTATACATGTGCTTGCGGACGTTAACCCTATGCAGAATGTGAGTATTGCAGGGAGAAGACACCACAAAGCACACGGTGTTAGTGTGCGATCAGTTCCTCCAGCATAGGGAAGCATATTGAGTGAGAACTTGGTGTGCTATCTCGCGATAATATCATGGGAACTAAGTTCCAGACCGAATGGGCATAACAAACGGTGTCTACAATGCTGGTAAAGATCATCCATACAAAGATGATGGAAAACAACAGTGGTAAATAATTCCCCTGAGTCTCCCTTGAAGATGTGGTCATATTAAACCATATTAAAGCTATGTGGCTCCCAAGCTTAATGAAAAAAATGAATAAAGAAATATTTGCAAAAAAATGCAAGGATGTACTCCCGAGTTTTCATGCTAGTATGGGTAGAGCCTACTCTGTATAAGAAAAAAAGAGAAAATTTACCTCTACTACATAAATTTTTTTTTTCTAACTCTAATGCAAGATTTTCCTCTTCGCAAAAAAAATGATTTTTTTATACATTTTATATTTATCTTATTGGGGATCTAATTAAAATTATATGTATAAAGGTACATTACTCATAATTAGTCCCCCGTTCGGATCTCCGGGTGGGGACTACTAAGGAAGGGGTCACCAGAAAATTAAAAAATAACATTCTACGAGTCGGAGCGTGGAATGTTAGAAGCTTGAAAAAGGTTGATAGGCTAGAAAATTTAAAAAGGGAAATTGGTAGGACAAATGTGGATATAGTAGGAATTAGTGAGGTTCGGTGGGAAGAGGAAAGCGACTTTTGGTCAGGTAATTTTAGAGTAATTAACTCAGCGTCAAATAATGGGCAGGCAGGAGTAGGTTTCGTGATGAACAAGAAGATAGGGAGGAGAGTGGAGTATTTCAAAACGCATAGCGATAGAATCATTGTAATAAGGATAAAATCAAAACCTAAACCGACAACGATTGTTAACGTCTATATGCCTACAAGCGCCCATGATGATGATGAGGTAGAGTGTGTATACGAAGAGATTGATGAAGCAATTAAACACGTAAAAGGAGATGAAAATTTAATAATAGTTGGAGATTGGAATGCAAGCATTGGAAAAGGCAAGGAAGGAAATATAGTGGGTGAATACGGGCTGGGCAAAAAGAATGAAAGAGGGGACCGACTTATAGAATTTTGCACGAAGTATAATTTAGTAATTGCCAACACCCATTTTAAAAATCATAATAGAAGAATATACACTTGGAAAAAGCCAGGCGATACTGGAAGGTATCAGATAGATTATATCATGGTTAAGCAAAGATTTAGAAATCAGCTCGTTGACTGCAAAACTTACCCTGGAGCAGACATTGATAGCGACCATAATTTGGTGATAATGAAATGTAGATTGGGGTTTAAAAACCTGAAGAAAAGGTGTCAGATGAATCGGTGGAATTTAGAGAAGCTTGAGAAAGAGGAGGTAAAGAAGATTTTTGAGGAGGACATCGCAAGAGGTCTGAGTAAAAAAGATAAGGTAGAAAATGTAGAAGAAGAATGGGAGAATGTTAAAAAGGAAATTCTTAAATCAGCAGAAGCAAACTTAGGCGAAATAAAGAGAACCGGTAGAAAACCTTGGGTTTCAGACGATATATTGCAGCTAATGGATGAACGTAGAAAATATAAGAATGCTAGTGATGAAGAAAGTAAAAGGAACTATCGGAAATTAAGAGATGCTATAAACAGGAAGTGCAAACTGGTGAAAGAAGAGTGGATTAAAGAAAAGTGTTCAGAAGTGGAAAGAGAAATGAACATTGGTAAAATAGACGGAGCATACAGGAAAGTTAAGGAAAATTTTGGGGTACATAAATTAAAATCTAATAATGTGTTAAACAAAGATGGTACACCAATATATAATACGAAAGGTAAAGTCGATAGATGGGTGGAATATATTGAAGAGTTATACGGAGGAAATGAATTAGAAAATGGTGTTATAGAGGAAGAAGAGGAAGTTGAGGAGGATGAAATGGGAGAAACAATACTGAGATCTGAATTTAAGAGAGCATTAAAAGATTTAAATGGCAGAAAGGCTCCTGGAATAGACGGAATACCTGTAGAATTACTGCGCAGTGCAGGTGAGGAAGCGATTGATAGATTATACAAACTGGTGTGTAATATTTATGAAAATGGGGAATTTCCATCAGACTTCAAAAAAAGTGTTATAGTTATGATACCAAAGAAAGCAGGGGCAGAAAAATGTGAAGAATACAGAACAATTAGTTTAACTAGTCATGCATCAAAAATCTTAACTAGAATTTTATACAGAAGAATTGAGAGGAGAGTGGAAGAAGTGTTAGGAGAAGACCAATTTGGCTTCAGGAAAAGTATAGGGACAAGGGAAGCAATTTTAGGCCTCAGATTAATAGTAGAAGGAAGATTAAAGAAAAACAAACCAACATACTTGGCGTTTATAGACCTAGAAAAGGCTTTCGATAACGTAGACTGGAATAAAATGTTCATCATTTTAAAAAAATTAGGGTTCAAATACAGAGATAGAAGAACAATTGCTAACATGTACAGAAACCAAACAGCAACAATAACAATTGAAGAACATAAGAAAGAAGCCCTAATAAGAAAGGGAGTCCGACAAGGATGTTCCCTATCTCCGTTACTTTTTAATCTTTACATGGAACTAGCAGTTAATGATGTTAAAGAGCAATTTAGATTCAGAGTAACAGTACAATGTGAAAAGATAAAGATGCTACGATTTGCTGATGATATAGTAATTCTAGCCGAGAGTAAAAAGGATTTAGAAGAAAAAATGAACGGCATAGATGAAGTCCTACGCAAGAACTATCGCATGAAAATAAACAAGAACAAAACAAAAGTAATGAAATGTAGTAGAAATAACAAAAATGGACCACTGAATGTGAAAATAGGAGGAGAAAAGATTATGGAGGTAGAAGAATTTTGTTATTTGGGAAGTAGAATTACTAAAGATGGACAAAGCAGGAGCGATATAAAATAGCACAAGCTAAACGAGCCTTCAGTAAGAAATATAATTTGTTAACTGCAAAAATTAATTTAAATGTCAGGAAAAGATTTTTGAAAGTGTATGTTTGGAGTGTCGCTTTATATGGAAGTGAAACTTGGACAATCGGAGTATCTGAGAAGAAAAGATTAGAAGCTTTTGAAATGTGGTGCTACAGGAGAATGTTAAAAATCAGATGGGTGGATAAAGTGACAAATGAAGAGGTATTGCGGCAAATAGATGAAGAAAGAAGCATTTGGAAAAATATAGTTAAAAGAAGAGACAGACTTATAGGCCACATACTAAGGCATCCTGGAATAGTCGCTTTAATATTGGAAGGACAGGTAGAAGGGAAAAATTGTGTAGGCAGGCCACGTTTGGAGTATATAAAACAAATTGTTGGGGATGTAGGATGTAGAGGGTATACTGAAATGAAACGACTAGCACTAGATAGGGAATCTTGGAGAGCTGTATCAAACCAGTCAAATGACTGAAGACAAAAAAAAAAAAAAAAAAAAAAACTCATAATTTGAAACCTCTTTAAAATATAAAGCATAAAAAAAGAAAACAAATAAGTTATTTTATTTTCACAAATTAAAAAATCACAATAGGTTTTTTGTAAAATAATATCTTCCTCAAGTGTTACAAACAGAAAGGTGCCTTCCTGAAAGATTTGTGTACGAAAAGAACTGTTGTGATTTTTTAACTAATTTTTTGAAAATCAAATAACATATTTACTTTTTTTTTTATCTTCTACTAACGGTAATACAAATTATGTTCCAAAATCATCTTTTTATAATTTTCCATGGGTTTGAAAGGGCTCCAAACATGCCCCTTCAAACCCAAGGCAAGTTTAGACCTTTCCAAATTAGTCTTAGAGGAATTTTATTATATCTTTTAATTATTGTTATTGTTATTCAAAACTTGATGTTTTCTAGTTACGTTTTGTAGAAAAAAAAATTACTTCATTAATAATATAAAATAACAATTGCAAGAAATCCTGGAGGAGATGAACCTGGAGATGAAGATAAAGAGAAGATGGAGGAGATAAACTCCATTATTTTACAACCTTACTACGCAGTTATATCCTGTAAACTAAGATAGATTCCAAACGGCCAAAACCTAATTCAATAATCTGGTTTCCCATTAATTACCAAAGTTAAGAAGCTAGATTTTGTTCTTTCCCACTAAAAATACTAATAAAAATAAATAAATAAATAAAAATAAAGTATCTGAGATTATTTATAACGTTAGAGTTTTGACGTTTTTTTTAAATCTAAAATGTAACGAACATAAAATAAACATTTAATAAAACTTAGTAAAATTTAACGTTTATTCACTGTTCTGTTTATTAGGTAAGCAACCCTAAGCAAACACGTTTTAACATCCATATCAAATTTATGTAAGCAGAACAGTGCGTGCGCGCGCGCAAGTGTACGTATACATATAAATATAATTTAACAGAAACAACATGGCGCTGTCAAGTATTGCATGCAGGTTTTATTGAATAAGAATATCGAATTCTAACGAGATTCATTAGGACTGGGATTATTTTATAATTAACATACTTATTTAATAGAACAAATAAATTAATTAATTGTACGATAAAAAATAATAATAATTAGAAGAAGAATTATTGTAATATCTATTTCTAGATAGTTCAGGATTTGAAACGAGTTACTTACTACAATCATACAGTTATCTACTAAAAATATATTTGTTATTGTCTATACAATTATTTTTTCACCTTTGATTTTGATGAAATTTGAAATATACCTTATGTATTTATTGATTCTAAGTGAAATTACTCGTAATATCTCTCGCATGTTACACAATATCTGAACTTTGTACACCGTAATATACATTATTCGGGAATAAATTAATTCGGTTTCAATGTAATTAATTTAAGAACAAGGTTAGATTTACTTGTAATACGTAACTTATGTACTATGTACTAGGTTAACTTATGTAGAAATCATAGATTGTAATTCTGATGCTTCATCAGATGAATGACTGTAAGTTTATGTAAAATATTGTATTTATCTACGGATTACTTATAAACTAACCTAACTTAACCTTAAAAATCTCTATCTTCTTAATTTAATATCACTGAAACCAAACTGTATATTCTACAAATAAACATAGGTTACACTTGCAAAGTGCAAAATAATGTAAATTTTGTGTGCAGGTATAATGTAACTAATTAGAGGCATAACTAATGGGGCAAAAGGTGTTTCCAGTGATTAATTTTACGTATTACAAGTAAATAAGATTCTAAATATGTTGTATTTAAATTTCATTTAAGCAGAGGAGAGGAAGAAATTGTATACCACACATTACATCAGAAATAAGAAACTTTTTAAATAATAAAAAATATTTACTTTACCTGTAATTCTGTAGTAATACATTAACAGTTAATAAATTATTTCAAACACTGTACACGTAAAATAAAAATTTACACAATTATAAAACATTAAACAAAACGATCACGACGACAAACAACGCACGACCGGCAGAGTAACTGTCATAACGAACACTAATAGCCTTTCGGATCACTTCGTAAAATTCCGTTATTAATCGGTGAATTTATTTTGCTTGGAGTTTGTCAACCTTCTGATAGACTACTGGACTTCAACCTACTGTTGAAACAAGCTAGAACACGTTTGTTTGTTCGAATTGACATTCACCATAATAATATTACTCACTGCATCCCCTGTAATAAGCAACATTTATGATATAGAAGAATCTACTTAACGTTCATAACTGATGTACAGTCAGAGTATATATCGTCCGCAATAGAAATATGTTTAAAAATATTCTGTTCTTTTTTTTTCTTTAAATACCTTCCTATATGTATGTGTGTATATATATATATATATATATATATATATATATATATATATATATATATTTATATATATATATATATAGGAAGGTATTTAAAAAAAAAAAAGAACAGACTAACTTTGTTATTGTATATATATGTATATATATATATATATATATATATATATATATATATATATATATATATGTATATATATATATATTATTTCTGCAGAACAAAAACGTACAGTCGGTTTCTCCTGACGAAACCGACGATTATTTTTCCTTTTTTTTTTCTTTTTTTTAGTACTTTATTTTATTTTTTAGATTTTAATTTGTTTTTGTTAAAAAGTAAATAACAAAGTTAAACAAAATTTTTGTTTCCTAATATGCGATACATGAATTTAATCTGCTTTTTAATTTTGAAAACGAATATGAACTCAAAATCTTTCTATCACCCACCATTTTTGAACAATTTTTTAATTTTAATTAAAAGATTTTTTTTCATTTTTCAACATACAGTTAGCATTTTAAGCTCCTATATTGTAATTTGTTATCTCATTTTTTATTGTTTAACCTTATTAACATAGTTATTAAGCTATAAATAAACAATATTAGACAAAAAATTAAATCATATCACTGTTACATATTAAGACATCATATTTACTACTGAAAAATGAGCCTTCATGGACAAGATTAATCATATCTGTGCAGGTCAAAACATGTTACTGAAAACACAGATATGTTGTTTCTATTAAACACATGAATTAATTTTGTTCAGTCTTATTGCTGTCTTAAGTTTGTTAACAGTGCCTCGAAATTGTGTAAATGATGCGGATTCCTTTTGTTGTGTGTATGTGGTGAGTTTATAATAAAATCGAATAGAAAAAACAATACACTTTTAATTAAAAAAGTATATCATTTGTACTTTCAGGTGTAAAATTGTTGATCAGGATTAGACGTAGGCTCCTCATATAATATGCCATAATTGTTCTGTATATTAAGAGGATGGCTGAAAGGTACACGGAAGGCTTTGCCATTTGGTGTACATATGGTTTGGGGTGAACCAAAGAATCATGTAACCGATTGTTACTTTTGTTTAACAACTGTGTCTGGAACTTCTAAAAAAATCTAAACATACTATAAAATATCATTCATTGCAATCTGTAATCAGGCCTGTACCTCACGGTGAAATTACTCCAGTTCCTGATCCACCTGTGAATATAAGTTTCGAAAGCAGCGATGAAGAATCATGCAGTACCGAAGAATAGAACAATGATTTTGATTTTGAATTATTTTTCAATAAGCCACATCTTATATCACAAGGTGAATTAAATGATTTGGATACGGATTTAAATTTATCAAAAAATCAAGCTGAGTTGTTAGGATCAAGACTGCAAGGTTAGAATTTACTTTAAAAAATACAAAAATTTTAAGCTTTCTAAGCCGACAAAAAAAACTTTCTCAGTACTTTATTGATGAAAATGATTTTGTTTATTGCACAAATATTGATTGTTGCACTTAGGAGAAGTTCATAAACCTGAGGACTAGCGCCTTTTCATAGATTCGTCCAAGTATAGTTTAAAACTAGTTCTATTACACAACGGTAACAATTATCCTTCGATACCAATCGCTTATGGTGTTAATTTGAAAAGACGTTCTTGAAAAAATAAATTATAAAAAACATAGCTGGATCATATGTGGTGATTTGAAAGTTTTAGCTATTATATTTTTATCCCCTCACCACATCAAACTAGGACTAATGAAAAATTTTGTAAAAATAATAAAGAAGGATAGGCCCGGATTTTCGTACATCAGGCAGAAATTTCCGAATGTAAGTGAAGGAAAAATTAAGGATGGAATATTTGATGGTCCTCAAAAAAGAGAGTTGGTCAAAGATGATGTATTTAACTCGATGTTAAATAATGTAGAAAGTGCAGCTTGGGCTTCACTTAAAGAAATTTGCAAAGATTTTCTCAGCAAACAAAAATCCAACTACCACGATATTGTTAATCAACTTCTTACTTCACACAGAGCTATGGGATGTAATATGTGTTTGAAAATATATTTCCACCACTCACATCTGGATTTTTTCCCGGTCAACCTTGGAGACGTAAGTGATGAAGAGGGTGAAGTTTCCACCAAGATATTTCGGTGATGGAAAGCCGCTATAAAGGGAAATGGAATACTATCATGCTAGCCAATTACTGTTGGACATTAATTCGGATCTACTTGAGGCTACCAATAATAGAACAGCATCAGCGAAATCACTCTAACACAGGTATGGCCATGCAAAATTATAAATTTGACAGATTTTAACTATGTTTTTCTCAATATATTTTTTTTGAAGCGTAAGTTATTTAGAACTAAGGGTGATAAAAAAATTCTGTTTACAGATCTACAATGTCCGAAAAAAATCAACTTCAAGAAATGGTATCACACTTAGAGAAACATAATTATTTTTTTGTCTATCAGTGTAATATGTTATAATATCACATGTATATAAATATAAATATTGATAAAAAATTTCTGATATTCATTATTGTAATTATTTTTAAGTTATGTTACATACATAAATATATATACATATATTTATGTACATCGTAGACATTAGGTTATATCACAGGTACGGTTTAATCAAGTCATGAAATTTGGTTTTTATTAGGAAGTATTAGAAAAGAACTAAAATACTAGTTCGTATACTAGGAAGATAATCCTTACAATTTTTTTTTAAAAAACATGAGATAAGGGCGAAGAAATTGGTGGTGCTGCATCTGGAATTCAATGTTAAATATATAATGATGAGTAAAAAATTATTCATGCGATTATTTTTTTAAGAAATCAAAATACCGAGCCCAAAATCCAATTATTTTGGATTTTGGACTTTTTGTTAACTGCAGTAATAAACCCCTATTGAGAGCTTTTCAACGATATATCATAAGTGGTACTTATTTTCATTGGTTTCAGAGTTATAGCCAAATAAATTTTAATTAATGAAATAATTGGATCTTACACGGCTCATCGGTTCCAAACAGACATCTTTTTTTTAATATAAATGTATTTATTTATTAATAATTATTAACCTTTGATTGTAAAAAAATGTTTACGATAAATAATAATTCAATAATAACAATTAAAAAATACGAAAAAATATCAGAAGTTATTAATCAAATAAGATATTATGTACTTTTCGTTTTAAAAAAAAAAATGTGAATATATGATTTAATAGGCGTACAAGGAAGTCATGTGGTGTCCACTCAGATTTTTTGAAATTTTTATTAGAGTTTCCTTCCACTATTTACTGTAATTTTTTCAATCATATTCACGGACAATATATTTTAGTAAACAGTTCAAGGGACAAGAATTAAAGAGAATAAAGCTTAAAACAATCGTATGAAATATTTTTCGAAATTTTTTTCATATAATACGATATAAGTACTGGTATACGTACAGGTACTGGTAGCCAATAAATTCTGCTTGTTTATAGATTAATTTATCCAAATTTCATAGCTTTAACTGCGTTAATTTTTTACAAATTAGCGTAAATTAGCCTAGTCTAATTGAAGTCAACGTAACAACCTGATATTACAAGACGTACAAAAGATCCATACACTACACGCTCTTGCACGAAGGGATAGCCAGTATTTTATACGTAACGCACGGAATAAAAAGGAGAAAACAAGACAGTAAAACGCAAAAAAAAAATGTTAACATGTAGTAATAAAAAAAAAATATAATTAAGGGCGAAAATGCCTAACTATAATATTTATTTATACAGTACACTAATTATATTTAATTATAACAGTAAAGTTTAACAACCGAGTGTTAATTACAGTAATTCCAACATCAAGCAAATTATTTATGTGACCGGTACGACCTTTATAATTAATAAACAACGTTTTATTAAAAAGATAAAAATACCTGACACTCAAATAATTATAATTATAAATCAAAATTTTGTTATATTAACAGCTACTCATAAAATACGCAGATCAGCAGAGGTTTCATATTATATTATACCTCTGTACAACATAAGCACCATATATACATACTATACATATGTAATTTAATTATAATTAAATTAATAATATATATTGATTTACTTGCTGGTATTATACAAAATTACTAATTACTAGATTTTGATCATTATAACATTTTATTAAAAAAAATCTTATATGGACACTACATGACTTCCTTGTACGCCTATTAAATTACATGTACACTCCGATAGTTTTTCTTTTTTTTTGTGGATTTTGAGGTCACAGTGGATCACTTTGGTCAACTCTGGTTCGTCTTTTCTTTTTATTTTATTTTCTTGATTGCTTCACAATAATTCTTCATTCTGTGAGATCTTGCTTTTCTGAGTTCTTCTGAACAAATCCTTGTTGTTTTCTTTTCTTTAATTTTAAATCTGGAGTATTCTTTTTTTAGTATTTTTATATTATCAGTTTTGTTTCGTAAATCTTCTATTGTGATTTCTAGTTCTTACATATTTTGTTTAATTTCGATGATCCAAGTCGGTGTTTTTGGACATTTTCCAGTATTTCTCGACCAGTTTCCTGACGAGCATGTTCGGTTCTGTTCTTATTATGTGTCCAAAGAAGGAGATTCTTTTCTTTATAAAGTAGTCTAGAGCTGGTTCTTCGTCTTTATGTACCTCTTGGTTTGGTATGAGTCTCCATTCTCCCCCATCAGTAAGTCGTCTTTTATTTATGCATGTTCTTAAGATTCTTCTTTCTATTTTTTCGCATTTTTGCTGAAAAGGAAATGTTGGATTTTAGTTTGAAGAGTTTCGCTTCCATGTGTAATTATAGGTCTGATTACAGTTTTCTAATGTCTGAGTTAGGTATTTATGAAGATGCATCTTTTATTACATGTTGTTTTGTGCATAACTGAGCTTTAGTGATCTTTCTTTCTAGTTCATTTTTTCTTTGAGGTCATGTGTGATATTTTCTCCTAAATATTTAAACCGTTCAACTAGCACGACTTTATGTCCGTTTATGATTACCTGGTTCAATACCAGGGGATTTATGGCCATTATTCTAGTCTTTACATATGATAGATATTCTTAGGCCTATTTTTCCTGCTAGTTCTTCCAATGAAGTTACTTGGATTTTGGCTTCTGCGATATTATTGTCTAGAAGCGCTAGGTCATCTGCAAATCCTAGACAGTTTACTTTGATATGGTTTACATGTTTCCTCGCTTCAATTGTTACGTATGGTAGGTCTTTTTTTGTACCACTTTCTCATTACATATTCTAGGGTGCAATTGAAGAGCAGTGGGGATAGTTCATCTCCTTGTCTTAAATCTGTTTTAATTAGGAATGGTTCTGATATTTCTCCTCTGAATTTTTTTTGGAGTATGTGTCAGTTAAAGTTAGTTCTATCATTTTTACTAGTTTCTGGTGTAATCCTAGATTTCATAGTATTTTCAGCATTGATGGTCTATGAATAATTTTTTTTTTAATGTTATTGAATGGTTATTTATTGTAAATTTTTTTTACTATCACAGATTAACAATTATTAATAAATCAATATATTTAAATTACAAAAAAAAGTAAAAAAAAAGGAGAAGTAGACGGGACTCGAACCAATGTGCCTTCCCCTTGAAGAATCAAAAATATTTCATTAATTAAAATTTTATTTGGCTATTACTCTGAAACCAATGAAAATAAGTACCACTAATGATATATCGTTAAAAAGCTATGAATGATAGCTTATTACTGCAGTTAAGAAAAAGTCCAAAATCCAAAAAATTTGGATTTTGGTCATTTTAAGACCCTTTTGGTCCAAGTCGATTGCAATCAAAAGGGGTGATGCACAACTCCGTTTTTGATTCAGGACTGTTGTAATATCTAGATATTACAACAGTCCTGAATCAAAAACGTCAACATCCTACAGCTAATCGTTTTTGAGTTATTCGAGATACATACGTACGTACAGATGTCACGCCGAAACTAGTCAAAATAGATTCAGGGATGATAAAATGAATATTTCCGTTAAATCTGAAAACCGAAATTTTTCGCAATCACAATACTTCCTTTCCTTCGTACCAAGAAGTAAAGATGACAAGTAATTATGTTTTTAAAAAAGAAATGTTGATCACGTGATGTATATCATATCTAATATATTTTCAAAATGTTTTGTACTTATTTACTTCAAGTTTCGGCAATTTTTTCTGTATTTCATAAATAATTGTTGAAAATAAAGTTAAAAAATGTACCTCAAAATTTAAAAAAATATATATTATAATAGCACTTTGAAGCAATATATACGATTGCTTATATTAACAGGTTTGTTCATGTGACATATCAAAACATCGTAATTTATTTATTTATATCAATTTATATTCATGGGAGTTTCTTTATCTTTTTTAAACACTACAGATAACAGCTTTAATTTATTCTTTTCCTCTATCATCCTCTAGTTATTAAGATATATGATGCGATAAATATAAATCATCTGAGGTACAAGCACCGCTAATTAGCCGTTACTTTCTCTGAAAGTAATGATATTTACTATACAACCAGTTTCTGGGATGATCAGAACGATAGATATCACTAAAAAGGATACAATATCATCTGAATTTCAGCTGGGTTGACATCCTGTTATGTAACAGAATATTCGATTTACTGAAAAAGTCAAATGTAATCAATTCACTTTCATTTTTCCTACCAAGCCTGGCATGATTCGTATATTATTCGAGGTATTAACTATGCCATTTTCAGTAGAGTCTAGCATCTTAAACCAGATTGCTTAAAACTATTACGTGTATGATGCACATATATTGCACACGTTTCACATTAATTTATAGATATATATATATATATATATATATATATATATACACACACCCAAACTTGTGCGTCACAGTAGCGATAACAGCAGCAATAGTCATCTAGTCATCCAGGCGGGAATTTAACAGTTAATTAACTAATTAACTGATTCAGCCAAGCTTGCTGAACTAATAATATTTTAACGCTGACTCCTCGATAATTTGTTTAGACAACGTTCTTTTTTTGGAATTTTAATTGAAAATACGAAATCGTCTGGGAATCCATGGATGTAACAAGCCACAAATACACTTATTACAAGCCCCGAATCACGAAAGCTACATAAGATATTTTAAGATATATGATATAGCACACAAATAATGTAATTTTTTTAATTTTTTTATAATTATTATTGAAAACAAAATTACATATGGTTCCGCTAGAAAAGATATGGAACAACTTTTTTCTAATTTAGAATGAAAAAATTTCCAGTAGAGCCTTCTGATACGCGTCTTCCCAAATCAGCTGATTTGAAAGTCGAGAGTTACAGCGTTCAAGTCCTAGTAAAGCCAGTTATTTTTACACGGATTTGAATACTAGATCGTGGATACCGGTGTTCTTTGGTGGTTGGGTTTCAATTAACCACACATCTCAGGAATGGTCAAACTGAGAATGTACAAGACTACACTTCATTTACACTCATACATATCATCCTCATTCATTCTCTGAAGAATCATCTAAACGGTAGTTACCGGAGGCTAAACAGGAAAAAGAAAGAAAAGATCCTTCTGATAAAATTATTATTCAAAATCTATTTTGAACGTATTTAATATTATAGTTTTTTTCTATGAGAATAATAAAAAAAAAAGTGATGGTCTTTCTTTGTGCATGGAGCAGAACGACAAACACAATGAGATGTGGGTGTAGCCGGGTACCGCCGCTAGTAAAACAACAAAGCGTTCACAATTATCTGATGACTGGCAGTAAATTATTAATACACAGATCTTAAAACAATAAAGTTTATATGTATTATATTTATATGAATACATTTATTTAATCGCGAACGACTATAGAAGTTTCATAAATATAAATTAATATTCTCGAAGTATTAAAAAATACATTAGTTAAAGACAGAGATTGGATATTTATTTATGAAAATTATTTTTTCTTTTAAATCCTGTAAAAACAATTTCAAGCTATTTTTATTAGTATTTGTTTTATATAAAACGTTTTTCTTACGTAAAATTAAAAAAAGGCTTGTGCGTTGGATAAGGTACTTTGCAGCGTATGAAAAATGCCATATCTTTCCGAGATTCATTCCGGGACCTTCTCATGAAAGGCCGGAAAGCTACCGCTCCGCCACGAAGGTTTTCCGTTGTAAATTCAATTTATTTATCAAAAGAATTTCCTTTGATTAAGATTAAATTTATTTTAATTTATGTATTCTTATAAATTTAAATATTTATTAAGTAAATAATTTGTAAAATTTATTTTAATTTTTATTTTCATGTACAAAGTAATGGAATAAATATGAATGCGAAAAATTTCAGTTTCCAGATTCCAACGGAAATATCCATTTTGACCATCCTTGAATCCATTTTGACTAGTTTCGGTGTGATGTCTGTACGTACGAAAAAATATATATCTTGCATAACTCAAAAACGATTAGCCGTAGAATATTGAAATTTTGGACTTCGGACTGTTGCAACATCTAGTTGTGTTCCTCCCCTTTTGATTGCAATCAACTGAACCAAAAGTTTCAAAAAAGCCCAAAATCCCCAAACATCTGAATTTTGGACTTTTTCTTAGCCGTAGTAATAACCACTCATTGAGAGCTTTTCAACGATATATCATAAGTGGTATTTATTTTCATTGGTTCCTGAGTTATAAACAAATGAAATTTTATTTAATGAAATATTTGGATCTTAGAAGGTGTAGGCACATCGATTCGAATCCAACTTCATCTCCTTTTTTTAACTTTTTTTTTTTAATTTAAGTACATCGATATATATATATAAATAATTATTAACTTCTAATTGTAAAAAGGTTTTACGATAAATAATCATTCATTAATAACAATAAAAAAATATCAGAAGTTGTTAGTAAGATAAAATTTGATGTACTTTTCATTGTAAAAAAAAAAAAAAAATCAAATAATGTGTTTATGTAATTTAATAGGTGCACAAGGAAGTCATGTAGTGCCTAAATCAGATTTTTTTTCACCTCGTTTACTTTCTTTCTATACTTCAACTCCTTTTGCTTTTCATACAGTAGATTGTTTACGATTCTATCCAGCAGTTAATTCCCATTTTTACTTCCTTGTACGAAGTAAAGAAAGTATTGTGATCGTGAAAAATTTCGGTTTCCAGATTTCAACGGAAATATTCATTTTGACCATCTCTGAATCCATTTTCACTAGTTTCAGTGTGACGTCTGTACGTACGTATACAACGTACGTACCATTTTGAGTTTTGCGTATCCTGTAACTCAAAAACAATTAACCGTAGGATGTTGAAATTTTGGATTTAGAACTGTTATAACATCTAGTTGCGCACATTCCCTTTTGACTGCAATCGACTGAACTAAAAGTTTCCAAAAAAGCCTAAATTCCATAAAAAAATCAGAAGTTATTAATGAAATAAAATTTTACGCACTTTTCATTTTAAAAAAAAATGTGTAAATGTAATTTAATAGGTGTACAAGGAAGTCATGTGGTGTCCACATCAGATTTTTTTATTAATACTTTCATATTTATCATATATATTTTTAAATTTTATTACTAGTTTTCTAGGATTATATCATTTAAGAATCTTAAAATATATTTTCTTTTAATCTGTCTTGTTAAGCATTGTTATTTGATAAATATCGAATTTCATTTTTATTGGCTAATAAAGAATGGCATATACAAATATTTATTTTTTTGGTTTTAAATTAGTCGCAATAAGTAACACTCGTATGATAATGAGAAGTCGTTTGTCTATTTCATGAAAAACTGTGTTAACGGTCTAGAATTGTGTGGATATATATACACAAATATATCACATCCATTTTAGTTCTCTTTTACCGCAACTTAGTAAAAGCTACAATTACTTTATTATAAAGAATATATGAATTCATAATCAGCCGTCATACTAGGAAGCTAGAAGACTAAAGTATCAGATATTTAATCATTCAATAAATGAAATTAATTAATTAACGACTAAAACGATTTTGATATTCATTTATTCATATATTTTAACGAAAAAAATGAAATGAAGTTATAAATGAAAAAATTTTAAATCCTTGCCAGGAATCAAACTTGAAAACAGTAGCTGGATTAGTTAGTAGTAAAGAGTAGTTAGAATGGATAATTCTATAGATGGAATAATTTAGCCTTAATTATGATGTCGTACTTTTAACGAATTTTCGAAGAAAAGTACGGTATTACTTTCAGTAGAACGGTGTGACTGGGGGATGAAATTTTATTTTCTTTAAATTTCGAGATCTCTCCCTCAAGTATATCATGTAAATGAATACAAGTAGTTTTACCGCTAAATGTAAACTACAGTACTCCTCATAGTTATGAGAAGTACTAAAATACCATTCACTTAAACTAGGATTTCTTTATATATTTATAGGCCTAATGTGTAAAATGTTGTGACTCAAAAGTCTTCAAAACTATTTGATCAATTTCATTGAAATTGAGATATGCTACAGTAGTGTATCTGAAGTTGTGCATGCGAAAATTTGATGAAGATTAGATAAGTTTTTCTTGAGTTACGCACAATTTAGGGTTGAAAATATTTGAGCGGGGCAAGTTAGTAGCGTGGTTCGTCATGATGCTGCAAGTCGATACGTTGAGTTTTCTTTATTTGCGGTATCTATTGTTAGTAATATTAAACCAAATTTAAAAAATATAACAACAGATTAAATTAACAAAAAGTCTGTCTTCTTCTGCAGAACTGCCCAAGAGTTTTACTATTGTTTACATAAATAAAATTCTTTACTACTTTTGATCACTACTATTTCATATATACATATATATGAAATATAAATGTATACGAGTTAACCACACTACACTTTTTTTTTCATAATCTCATTGTGCTCCGTACTTGCATAGATCGTGTACGAATATTTAATATTGGGAAACTTAAAGCACGTATGGTAAAAAATATGTATTCGGTTGTAAATATACGGTTAATTGTGGCTTTACACAAAACATTTTTTGTCTCTAATCGATCAACTCACATCAAAGGAAATGAATAATCGCTTTTTCTCTGTTTGCGCCCACGCCGACATTTTGCGAGCAGGTTCAGACGGCGGTGTTCTCTATATTGTGCATTGTATTACATTATTATACGAATTATTACAGTGAATAGTATTATTATATTTTAGTCGTTTTAGTATTGTGTATTAACTGACATTACTTTGCGTAGCCGAAGTTTATAGTTTATACATTATTCCGGTAGGGAACATAAATTATTTATACTTATATGAATAGTAATTATTCTATATTAAAGAGTCTCGCGAATTCATTTAAATATTTTCGTTGAAGGACAAAATTTTCTTATCGATGTAAGACCTGGTGAAAACGTAATCATAAACAATTTTTAATGAATGCTATTTGCACAACATGAAAAATATATTTAAATGAATTAAAACTATCTGAAAGTTGATTGGTCATCCATAATTTTATTTAATTAAATACTGCATAACGATGTTTAGTTATTTCCATACCATGTTTTCTTCTTTTTTTTTAGTTCAATTTAATTTTTTTTTTTTTTTTTTTTTTTTAAGTAGTGTTTTTACTTCCTTCTACAAATTTAAGGGAGTATTGTGATCGCGAAAAATTTCGGTTTTCAGATTTCAACGGAAATATCTATTTTCACTATCCCTGAATCCATTTTGACTAGTTTGGCGTGACGTCGTATGTACGTACGTATTACAGACAAAACGATTAGCCGTAGGATGTTGAAATTTTTGATTTAGGACTGTTGTAACTCTAGTTGTGCACCTCCCATTTTGATTGCAATCGTCTGGACCAAAACTTGGATTTTGGATTTCGGACTTTTTCTTAACTGCAGTAGTAAGTCCTCATTGAGATCTTTTAACAATATATCATAAATGGTATTTATTTTCATTGATTCCAGAGTTATAGCCAAATAGAATTTTAATTAATGAATTATTTGGATGTCACAAGGGCACATCGATTCAAATCCGATTTCATCTCCTTTTTTTAACTTTTTTTTTATTATTTAAATATATTAATTTATTAATATATTAACCTCTGATTATAAAAAAATGTTTACAATAAATAATAATTCAATAATAACAATAAAAATATATTAGAATTTATAACGAAATAAAATTGTATGTACTTTTTATTTTTTTTTAAATGTGTATATGTAATTTAATAGGCGTACAAGGAAGTTATGTGGTGTCCACATCAGATTTTTTAATTTTTATAGTTGTTTTTAGTACTGGGCAGTCGTGTAATAAGAAGAAATATTTTGGCGAATTTTCCTTCAAATTAATTATTGAACTAAGTTTGATTTAGGACATGAAGGCCTTCCAGGTGAAACACCACTATAAGGATTTTTTTTTACAATAATCAAAAATGGTCATATTCGTATAAACCAAATAAATTTTATAAAATATATTAATGCTGACGGACAACTTTAAAGAGGACCTCTTTAAAAAAACCCTCTTTCCTGATCTTTGATACCCATTTATAAATTAGAAAGTCCGTACAAAATTCAGCAACTATAAGATCCTCAAGGTTAACTAATATTGTTATTGAATGAGCAGAGGAAAAATGTTTCCTTACTGCGTAATCAAGTAATTTTTTTTAATAAATCACGTTTTACTAGAGATATGATTCCTGCAAGTGAAATTTGTTATAATATTTCATTTATCAAAACCTGTTAAACTGTTCTCGATGTATTAGAGATTTATAAAATACTGTATTGTTTCGTCGGTTTTATATACAGCGAAATTCCGCTTCGTAACAAAGTTACGTCTAAAACTGCCAACATCCATTTATTTTTTTGTTTTTTTTTACGTTTTATATTAAATTCAAACAAAATTCCATTATTTCAAATGTAATAATAATCCATTATATCAATTTGTAACTGTTTGCTGTTTGTATAGGATTACACATGAACAGTAAAACTTGATTTAATGAAACTTGCTGAATTAACTTACTTTAAATGATAACAGCAATTTTCATCATTAATAACTAAGCTGTTTCTTTAAGCCCTCCCTTAAAATACTTATCGATGAATCTTCCTTTCTAACAAAAAATAAATTTTATTATTTAATCGGTTCAGACGAATTAAAAAAAAAAACAAAGAAAAATTTTGTAATATAAAAGAATTAAAAAACTCTTCCTTATGGTGAATTTATAACTTTCACCATTACTGTTTAAACCATGTTATTATAATCCACATTATATTTAAACCATGTTTTTCGTTTAAATTTAAGTTTTTTTAAAGGCCCTTCAAATGGTCTTGCAACATTTGTTACTCAGATTAATGTTAAAATTAGAATTATTATTACTGTAATTGTAGTATTTATTTTATAAATTCTAAAGAATTTAGATGTTGTTTTTTCTTCAGTTAATTTTGTTGCATTTGATTTTATTTAAATTATTTTTGATGTTTCTACTGTTTGATCTGATTTACTAATTTTATAGAAAATAAATGTAGAATTATTCATGTTATTGAAATTATAATATTTGATTTAAATATTTCATTTGATTCATTCCTTACAATTTTATATATATATATATATAAAATTATTAATCCTATAAGCTAAATTTAAGCTTATTGGTTAATACTCCATCGATGAATAAATTTTCTTTTTAATTAAAATACATTTTAGCTCGATCTTTCATCGATCTTTCGGGAGGTCCCGGGTTTGAATCCCGCTCAGGCATGGCATTTTTCATAGCTAAAACTTCCATTACTACATCTCTCAAACCGCTTCATGCTTATTTGGCGATATCTTCAAGCAAATAAAGACAGTACATGGACAAGCATTAAAATACTTAATCATCCAAAGAGGTCCACCCATCCTAATAGTATTAATTATTAATTGCCCCCTTAATGAAAAAAAAAATTAATAATATGAAGCTGTTTCCATTCTTAATATCACCACTGTGTATGTATGTGTGTGTATGTATGTGTGTGTGCGCGCTCAGAGAGCGAGAGAGAGATAAATAGATCTATATTAGTGTACTTGTTTGTTGTTTATGTGTTGCATACTGATTTTATGCTAAATTAACTGAAGTTTGAGAATTCATAATCTAATCCGGATAATTGTATTACTAGAATAGTAGCATAGCAAGTTCACAGAAAGAAATAGAAGGTGCTAGGCTTCTCACTAAAACACAGTAAGTCGTTTATCAAAATGTCTGATACCGAACCAGTTCAAGTGTCATGATATCCTAAGTCCAGCACATGTTGGCGTTTCAATCGCCGGACAACTTCACTGTTGTCTAGAAGATTAACTTCCAAAAAAGTTTATATGATTGTCTAATCGCTGTCTATAGCTTAAACCGAACCATTTGATCTCGTCGTGAACATAAAGCAATCAAAGATAATCGTGAATTTCCTTATTCCGAGTAAACCGTGCTGCCTATGCAATGAATCTCGCCAACTTGTTCTGAAAACGTTGTATAAACTCAACCTTACTTTTGCATGTCGTGTCCCATAGCTGTATGCCTTATGCCCAACCCGGTTTTAAAATCACCTTGTATATCAAACGTTTACTGGACAACGACCGGTTTACTGAACCGGTCAGAGTGGGGAACCGGTCTGGACGAGTCCGTCCAGATGGACTTCGGGTTAGTTACCCGATGCAAACGTAATATGACTTGACTCTTTCGGATTTAATTTTATCCTTCATTTTGTTAGCCATTCGCCGATTGGACACCTACCATTTTGATGGGAAGTACAACATCCGAAGGATACCATTGAAGAGGTCCATAATGTAACTGATGGCCTTGAACAGGAGTATAACTAACATCTTTTGAGTTACTAGGTCAAAACCCGCTTTCCTTGAGTGTTCTTCCTGTTTGATTACTCGTTATACTTCCCTAGTTGAGATGGCTCTTATCGGGAAGCTTAAAGACATCGGACTGCCCAAGAAATCAAATTTTTCCTTATCATCAGAATACCCTCCATCGTGTGGGTAATATGTCTCCCTAAGATCTGCAGGAAACAAATCCGATTTTTGTCTGTCGCTCCTGATTCATAATCCATCAGACGCTTTTAATGGAGGAAGTGATGGTTTAGATCGGTAAAGATCTCTTGTGGCTTTCCACACAGTGCTTCCATTTTTATACAAGCGGGAAAGATTATCCACATAATCTTTGAAAGTCTCATTCTTCAGCTTCTTTTGAAAGCTCAGTATTCTTTTCAACCTACGCACAGCCCTTTTCTGTCCTCGGATCTCCTGTAGTATTGCCACTTCTTGTCCCCTCCTTGTATTAATAAGGACCATAACCTCTCTAGGATAGTTCGTGCCTTTCCTCCCCTCTTATCAGATGTTGATCGCAGGATTTCCTCTCGCATGATCGACCGAAATCGAATCGTAACAATTTCAAACAGATGTGAATGAAGACGACATACTCAAATGAAGTAGAAGTTTACTAAGTTTGGCATTTTAGTTGAGTCTGTAGGCCAATAAATAGAATGTAACCCTGAGATCACGTTCAGATGTATATTGAGATGCAATTCTCGTGTGGAAAACTTCGACTGGTTGCTACTTAGAATTTCCATAGAGAATGCTTCGTGTTCTTGTCCATGATTTCAACCGTTGACATGAATCTGAGCCATGATAAACGCCTCAAGGAACTTTTAACTAGCAGTTACTTCCCATGTGTTCGTTAAGAGCAGTATCGCCATGTACCCTGTCATTTGGATGATTTGTCGTATATACCGAGAAAACTTGAATCCAAAGGTAATTCTGGTCAGTGAAATGCGTTACCGATATAAGGATGACGTCTAATGATTTGGAAAGTTCCAGAGATTCAAATTCTTCCCGTCAACTAACTTGACCATTGATATTCCATGTAACTACTATCTTTAGAAAAACCTAGCCATTAGCAAATTTTCGCAATCACTTGGATGAGTAAACTAACACCCTTCCTGTTTGTTTGACTAGGAAGTCTACATTGGAGGACAGCTTCTCCAGTTTTTCCACATTATTCCCACAGCTACGCCCAACCACCAAAGCATACGATCCGGAGAGCGTACTAGAATCGGCACCCAAATTGCTACCCATTACTAACCTCAGGAAAGGAAAATTGGCAGAATGTGAGTCAAAATCAGACGACCGCCGGTCCATAGGTTCGATTCGAGCCTTATTTTCAGAAATCCAATAAACTCTTTGTCTCTGTCTCTTTTCTAGGATTTCCCTACATACTCTGCAACCCTTGAAGTTGGCCAGGTGGTCTGACCGACACCAAGCACAAATAGCTGGAATGCTTCTGTCCATTCTTGGACAGTCTGCTGTCCTACGGCCTTCCGCACCCTTCACGCAACGGAAGGGTCTCATGGAATTATTTTTTGTATAGCCGTACTCCTGGCAGCGCATGCATTGTGCTAAACCTGGTGGATTTCTTGGCGTTTCGGATGAAACACTGCAACTGTAGTATATAGTTAGTTTGTTGCATACTTCAAGTTAAATATATCTCTATATTGATTTTGGGACTCGAAGTTTACAAAAAACGGCGATGTCAAATCCTTTGTTATTGTACGAATACATTCACTGTGCTTGTAATCCTATGACCATACCCTTCTATCTCCTCCTTGATCATTTCCACTGGGATGAAATAATGTAGGTTAATGATAACAACACCAAAGCCTCTTTCGTCCTTTCTTGTGAGCGTATGTCCAATTAAACCTTGCTCACGAACATTGTTCGTGAGCAAGTCTATAATTTTTTTTTGTACACATCAATATTCGTTGAAACAATTCGAAATTGTTTGGCACTGAATGGAACGCACATTGTAATCCCCCTTTATTACAACTACTTCCATTAATTCATAAAGCCTCAGAACGTTAGTGATCCCACACAGCACAATAGGTGAAAGTCTGATAGTTTTCAATCAGCTCACATTGTTCCAGGTATCCTCCACAGGAAGATTTCAAATCTATTTGACAAAGGCACACTATTAGAGTCATTGTGACAGTCTTTGGCGAACTAGATCTTCGAGGTATGAATACAGTCTGCAATGGAATAGAACCATGGAACGGTGATTATAATTTAACATATTATTTTTAAATTACAGTAGAAATATTATTCGTTCTATTTTTCAACGTGATGTAGAGTTGCTTATGACGCTTTTAAGCCTTTATGTATAAAGGTATAAATTTATACCTTATAAATTTATAATAACTATCTCTCGTGATTAATAAACCCAAACACCGGTATCCACGATCTAGTATTCAAATCTGTATAAAATTAACTGCTTTTACTAGGATTTTAACCTTAGAACTCTTGACTTCGAAATCAGCTGATTTTCGATGTCGAGTTTACCACTAGACCAACCGGGTGGGTTATATAATCACTATCTGAGTAGTTTATACTGTACAGATTAAATTTTTTTGTTTAATTAATTTTAATAAATACAAATATATTTTTTAATTTATTTTTATGGCAAATGAAATTTTATGATCTACTTTTCTTAAATAAATTTATTTTTTTGCATGATTCTTTAAAAATTAACGTTTGTATAGTATTTATTTAAAGAACATTTTTATTTTCTGTGTTAATAATTTCTTTAGCGCATTACTAAATTATAAAAGACTTAAAAGCGTATAAATGTTTACAATGACGTTTTTGTTAAGGTTTTAACAATTCTTAGAGCTGATAAAATCACTCAAATACAGTACAAAGTTCATAATTTTAACAGAAAAGCATTTTATGACAAGAATCTAAAAAAAATAAAAGATGACAAACCTCATTCTTCTTTTGATTTTAAATAATATATATCGCGCGGTACGATTATTAAGATACAACGAAAGAATGTCATTAAATGAGATTGATAATAAGAATAAAATACGATAAATATAACAAAGAGGATAAGAAATATTAAGTTAATTATTTTACTTCAAATATGACAGCAAATGTCTCGGACCGTCATGGTATATAATATTACACATAACTCATGCCACCGCTCTCTACCAACTCATTCTCTTTTTTCATTGTTTGACGTCATTTATATCGATTAAGTTACAACTTCGCAAATAGAAACAGACATTACTTAATTTTTTTTTTTAAATACAAAAAACAGGAAAAAATTCAGACGTTAAAATTTAAATTTATATTCTAATTATACATATTAACATAATATTTAATTAAATAATAATGAAATTAAAAAACAGAGAAATTCTGAATGCAAACGTAACCTATAAGTTCTACAACTTTTCTTTTAAGTGAAAAAGTACACTTCCTGATATTATACCCCCGTAAATTTTCATACGGAGAAAAGTAAACATTCTTTATGAAAACCATTTTTTATTTATATAATATGCTCTACATAGCAAACATTGTTTTGAAAACAGATTTCTACGCGTGTCCTCCATGCTGAAGAGCTGTTAGTTTTCATATACATAGAAAAAATAAACATTTTTTATGAAAGTCATGGTGTATCAGGAAAAGATACAAAACATAAATCATCTCAAGGAACATATCACTACGCCGTTATAAGCATAACAACGCATTACAACACCGACGCCAATACAACGCTTGTAATGGCGTTGATGACAGGTTCCTAGAGATTTATGTATTGTATCTTTTCCTGACACACCACGGCCTTTATAAAAAAATGTTTATTTTTTCTATGTATGGAAACTTATGGGAGACTTTGTAGAGAGGTCAGTGCTTACATTTGAGAGACATTTAATTTGACCCAAATGTGTGTAACAAAAAAATAGCCTATTTTCAATGATATAAGTTTATTATATATATATATATATATTTTAATATCGAATTTACTTCGAAATTCATAAGATATTGATTCTAGTTTTAAATAACTTTTACTTACTTAAATCATGTAAGCAATCCAAATAAGCGTATATATTTTATAAATAAATAAATATATATATATATATAAAGAGCATCTACATCATATATTTATATACATTATACGTAAGAAATGGGGGAAAAATAGAGAGCTGGAAGAGTTAACAACTGTGATGTACAAAAATGAATAAAAATTTTAATACGAAGAAACCTACAACTTTCGATTTTTAACCAGTTTTAATAAAATCTTCTCAATTCAACCTAAAAAAGGGTCCGGCAAAAATAACTCCCCCATTTCCCATCGCTGTTGGTGGAACAGTACATGACGTAGTGTCGATACGCCATTTTTTAGCGGATGTCTTATCATTTCAGTTAAAACTATGGCATGCAGTGGTGAGCATCGCGCTTTTGTTATTGAATGTATTTTAAAAATAGTAACACCAAGCAATTATTTTGTTCACACTTTCGGATAGGTCGACACGCCGCGGTACCCGATAAGAAGACAATTCAGTTATGGATGTCTAATTTTATAACTACTGTTTCAGCTTTGAAAAAGAAACCACCAGATAGATCACGAAGCGTTCGTACACCCGAAAATATTAAAGCAGGGAGACAAGCAGTTACACAACCTCCACGTCGCTCACCTCTTAAATACATTGCTGCGTAACAAGTTTCTGATCGGAATGTAAAGAGAATTTTTCATGCCGACTTACAGTTTAATCCTTATAATATGACGGTCGTGTAGCAGTAAATAAACGTCATTGCATTAGCCGTATTGCTTTTTGCCAGGCTAATCTGGAAAATGTTCCAGTGAATTGGATTGTGCTGTCAAGTGACGAAGTTCGTTTTCATTAATCCGGTTGTGTTGACGAACAATAATTTCGATACTGGGTAGAAAATAATCCCCTACAACTTAATGAAACCTTCTACACTCTAAGCGTGTAATAAGTCATATACAGTTTGATGCGCGGTTGCTGAATCTATAATAATAGGACCATACTTTTTTTGAGGAAGAAAGGCAATCAGTTGCAGTAACTTCCAAACGTTATATAAAAGTGTTATGCGACTTCTTTCTAAGAAGATTTAATGAACTCGGAAATCCAGCCAAAAATTTATAGTTTCAACAAGATGGACTACTGCTCAGACAGTAGGACATTATTGAATTTCCTCAGAGAAATGTTTCCCGGACGTCTTATTTTCATCGAGGAAACATCCCATGGCTTGCACGGTCACCCGATCTTGCAGCGTGTGTTTTTTTTCTCTGAGGAAATATAAAGGCTAAAATCATACCAATTTACTGAATCTATAACCAACAACCTATGTAACCTATACAGATTATTAGGTGCTACAGTATTTCATCTGGAGGTCCCGGATTTGAATCCCGGTCAGGCATGGCATTTTTCATACGCAACAAAATTCTATTTCCATATCCACCACACAAGCTTCAAGCTTATGCGGTGATATCATCAATCAAAAAAAATTAATTAAATTTGTATTCCTACCGATTAAATTCAAAACCTTTTTTCAGCGAACTTATTTGAAATTTACATCTACTACAATTTACAAAAGAAATACGATTATTTCAAATAATAACATTTTTATTCGATAAAATAGATTATCTTCGTGTCCGCTAAGGCACGAAATAATCTCTTAATTTTATTCTGTTTTTTTAGATCATCAGATAAAAATCTGGTTTGATGGTACAATTAGAGAAAGTGCACCATTGCAACATAAGGGAGTAAAAACTTATTTCTGTTAATGTACAAATCTCTTTAATTTCAACACATTTATTAAATCCTAAATCTTTAATTATTTTCTTCACGTAGTCCTAATTTTATTTTATTTTACAAGTTTTTTCTTTACACTTCCTTCTCTTTCTAAATTACCTCAAGTAAATAACCTTGTGCGTCTTAAAATATATATGACCGACCAACCTAGTTCTTTTGTAAGAATTTTTCAAAGGATTCTTTTTCCTTCCAGTCGTCTTAAAAATCTGTTCGTTTTTTTGGACTTTTTCAATTCACTTAATTTTCAGCATTCTTCTGTAACACTTCATTTCTAAAGCCTCTATTTTCTTTCTATTTGCTACTGTACTGACCACGTTTCGGGGATAAATAGTGAGTGCTACATTTCATGTAAGTTTTTTTCTAGTTCCTAAATCTACGGTTAATACTAATAAATTTATTTTCTAATTAAGATCTGCACTTAAACTAACCAAAATAATATTTTTTTTATTATAAATAATATAATTCATTAAACGAATGTGCATAATATTATTTTATCTTAATATTAACATCATCTTTTTCTTTATTTTAGATACATTTGTATTATAATAAAATTTCAAATTGTTCTTAAACCCCCAATCAATACCATTAATATACAAGTAATCATGCGCTAAATTTATTTTTTTAAGCAATACACTGCATTTTTTTTTTTTTATTATTGCGTTATTATTTATCGTATTTTTTTACAATCAGTAGTTAATAATTATTAATAAATCAATATATTTAAATTTAAAAAAAGAAAGTTACAAAAAAAAGGAGATGAAGTCTGATTAGAACCGGTGTGCCTTCCCCTTCTAAGATCCTAATATTTCATTAATTAAAGTTTTATTTGGCTATAACTCTGGAACCAATGAAAATAAGTACTACTTATGATATGTCGTTGAAAACCTCTCAATGAGGACTTATTACTGTAGTTAAGAAAAAGTTCAAAATTGAAAAAAATTTGGATTATGGGCTTTTCTTAAGACCCTTTTGGTCCAGTTGATTGCAATCAAAAGGGGAGGTGCATAACTAGATGTTACAACAGTTCTAACTCCAAAATTTCAACATTCTACGGCTAATCGTTTTTGAGTATGCGAGACACTTACGTACGTACATATGTGCGTATGTATCAGACGTCACGCCGAGACTAGGATTCAGGGAGGTCAAAATGGATATTTCCATTGAAATCTAAAAACCAAAATTTTTCGCTATCACAATACTTCCTTTACTTTGTACAAGAAAGTAAAAAACATGAATATTTTTTTTCATTTCTAGACTCAATTCAAATCGTTAAAAACTTCAAGAGATTATTTTATTAAAAGTAGTTTTTTTTCTCTTTATTAGGCCTACAAACAGTAACATCCTTGAAAATAACAGTACCAATTATATTTAGACTTTTATTAAATTCTTAATTTTTTTTTAAATAACTTAATAACAGTAAAATATTATTATAAAATAACGTAAAAACATTAACTTAATTCCAGTTAAAATTTAAGTAATTAAATACATAAAATTCAGAAAACAACCGAACACGAATTGTAGGGAACTGCATTAGTTGCTGCGGAGAATTTCACACCTCACTTTGTACAATGAAATTCTGATTTACAAAGTTATCCCACAACCAATCTGGACTTATGGTTTGGAGTGGTGTGATGGTGCCGGGGGACAGTAACGTAGATACCATACAACGCTACCAAAATAAGGTAACGAGAACAACTGCAGAGGCGCCACGGTTCACACGGAATGAAATTCATGAATATCTGGAGCTTCCGATGTTTCGTGAGATTGTGAGACACCACAGCGTTAAATACCAACAACGTTTAGAAAATCACGTCAACCACTTAGCGATCAACCTGCTTGACAGCAATGGGGACGTCCGAAGGTTGAAACGTCTCCTTGTGCTTGACTTAGGGGCTATTGAATGACAGTTTGCAGTTACTATCCCCAAATCTAGTGACGTTATGTTTGTTTACTTTCCATTCGACTAGCTATCGCTTGATTATTTGCTTTTTTTTTATTGACTTTTTATTTGTTTGTATTTGTCGAGTGTGAAGTGTTGGCAGATATATTCTTTTACTAATGAACTTTAAGATTACTGCTTACTGATAACTATTGTGGATTGACTTATTATGGGAGTTCCTTAAGAACTCCGTATCATGTGCTTATTATACTCGTAGTTTTGGAACAAGAAAAAACAATACAAAATAACAAAAAATATGCAAACTAAATTACTGGACTTACAAAATATTATACTTTTAATGATTTAAGATTAATGAAACTCAACCGATTAAATTAAGAGTAAATGATATTTAAAGACTTTTTTTAATTTATTAACAAAATATTGATGTTTTATATTGAAATAATCAGATAATTAGATCTAAAATCAAGGAAATTAAATTATAGAACACAAAAATTTATCAGCTGTAAAGATTTTTTTTTAACACAAATGTTATTAATTACCAAGAGTATGGGGGAAAGAGAAAAGTAAAATATGATACATTTTGTTTATCCATAATATTATACTATATACGAGACAACTAGATGTAATTAGTACTGTACTTTGTTGAAAATACATTATTGAGGTCGGTTATAACGAATAGAAAATAGAAACATAATTACAATCACTATGTCTGCTTTTGTAACGTTTTTTTTTTAGTTCATTTTTTGTTTTGATTACAAAAAGTAATTGAGTGGCATAAAATCGGAATCGTAAAAATAAAAACTACAATTAACAGAACATAAAAACTTGTAATAGTTATATAGGGTGTTAAAATAACTGTTATAATAATAAACTTTTTTTTTTTTTAAATAAATATCAGGTTAAAAGTGTTTTATAAAAAAAAAAAAAAAAAATCTATTGTATTTGTTATGTTTTTTCCAACATGAAGAAATTTAGATGAATTTAAAAAAGAAATAAATGACTCGCTTTAAAAATATATGAAAATGTGCTTCCAGAAAATCTTTTTAAACAATCAAACAGCTTCTCCATCAGTACTGTTGTAGGTGTTATTACTGTTTACAGAGTCGATCTATTATGATATAACTTTAGTATGTGATTTAATGTTATACGTTAGAATGCTTTTTTTCTTTTCATATTTAGTGTGTTTGTGAATTTCATATTATTTAAGTATATTCAGTTTATATGATAATACATTTGTATGTTAATTATTATAATATAATGTTAATATAATTATTATATTATTTATTTATATGTTAAACATCTGTATATGTAAAATTCGCATAATACATAGTTTAAAATCTTTTGTCGGGTAATTTTTTATGGTATATTTAGAAAAAGAAATAGCTCAACTGCTATACGTAAAGCATATATGTATTTCACTTTGTGACTGACTGTACATTGGTCTTCCCAATCCAATATTTCATTCAGTAACTGCAGTTTCATACAGCCTATACATTTCTAAGTTGTCTCATCGGTTATTTGCTCCTTAATTTTTATGTATTGTATCTTGTTTGATAAGCAATAACGCGTAGAAACTTATTACGAACTATAGTACTTACTTTATTACAAACTATAAATAAATTTATTTTTTATTTTTTTAAAGCCACCAAATTTAGACATCAATACATGAGATATGAAAAATAGATTCTTTTTGTTTTAAGTCCATGAATACACTCCATTTACAAACTTCCTAAAGACATAGACTTCAGTTCTGTTTAATACATATCAAACAAAAATTTGACAAAGTTCTGTTCGAATTTTTTTTTTTTGCTTGATGAATCACCACATAAGATTGAAGCTTATATGTGCGTGGAATATGGAAAAAAAATTTTTTAGCTTGTGAAAAATGTCATGCTTGACCAGAATTAGAATTCGGGACCTCCAGATGAAAGGCCGAGACATTACCACTCCGCCACGGAGATCGGTATATAATACAAAATAATTGGTAAGGAGCGGTAGGTAAACTACTTCACGAACAATAAAAATGCCTGATGTACTGAGGGAAATAAACCTACCAAAGGATAAATAAATATTCAGAAGACTAAAAATTATATGAGGACATATTGATGCATACGTTAAAGGAAAACTCGATTCAGGTTCTGCTAAAATGTTTTTAATCAGTATTATTTATAAACTCATCGGCATAGTAATATTGTTTATTATCGTTCTATTAAGAAGCTTCAAAGCAAAACAGTACGGTTTCGTTTTGTTACAAACGAAATCAATCTGATCACCCCATGAAAATATGTATTATGTAACAAAAAAGAATCACCCAAAAATTTCTCATTACGGCAACAGAAATATTAAGTCGTACAGTATTAGTAGTATAGCATTTTAATAATGTCTACATCAGAACGGCAATGTAATTTTTATTCCATTTGAAGTAAGGTGGTTATAATCGATCCAGTGAATAACCTTTTGAACTGGACGTAATTATGTAAAGGTGTAATTACATTAAAGTGTTGCAAACACTTTTTTAGGGAGTTTTTCTTGAAGTTATAAATCCTTTTGAAACAAACACTAATCTGATAAGTAAGATTAATTTTGTAAGATAATCTTTTTATAATTTGGATTAAAATAAATAAGACAGAATTTTCAAAAATTTATACTCTATATGAAAGCATTATGGATTATTACAGAACAGTAGAGTGAAAAAATATTTTTTTTTTATTTTAATTTAATTTTTTGAAGACGAAATTTTAAAAGCATAAAAAATGCGTTTCAATTGTTCTTTATTTTATGCGTTAAGAATATTTTGCGTTCCAAAATAAATATATATATATATATAAGAATATTTTGTGCTACTGTTCTACTATGTTAAATCCGTCGCCGTTTTAGGATAATCGCTTAGTTGTGTAATATTTCTTGACTAAAGCCTAGTTAAACTGAATGTAAGTGTGAACAAAGACATGCTCGCATTATCTACGATACATTTAAATAAGTTTCTTACGCTGCATCGCAAGATACAGGTATTTCTCTCTTGTGAAAACAATCAAAGTTGTATTATTAATTTAATTTAATGAATTATAACATTTTTAAATTAACTATTTAACCTCTAATCGTTATTATGAAGTAGTTACGACCCAAGAACTACAACAATTAAAATTGTGTATATAAGCTATGAACACTGGTGCGATATTATAAAATAATTATGTTAACCGTTTTTACTTCCTAGTACGATTAAAGTAAGTATTGTGATCGCGAAAAATTTCAGTTTTTAAATTTCAACAGAAATATCCATTTAGACCATCCCTGAACCCATTTTGACTAGTTCGGCGTGACGTCTGTACGTACGTATGTATCTCGCATAACTCAAAAATGATTAGCCGTATGATGTTAAAAGTTTGGATTTATGACTGTTGTAACATCTAGTTGTGCACCTCCCCTTTTTATGCAATCGACTAAACCAAAAGTGTCCAATAAGTCCAAAATCCAAAAAAAAATGGCTTTTAGGCTTTTTCTTAACTGCAGTAATAAAACTACCCCACTGAGAGCTTTTCAACGATGTATCATAAGTGGTACTTATTTTCATTGGTTCCAAAGTTATAGCCAAATGAAATTTTAATTGATGAAATATTTGGATCTTACAGGCACATCGGTTCGAATCAGACTTCACCTCTTTTTATAAACTTTTATTTAAATTGCTTTAGTTATAATCAAATATTGCAACTGCTATATCTTTTGATCTATCGTATGAAAATCAATGAAATTTGGTACACGTATGTAATTTCGATGACAATACAATACTACGAAATTGGAATTTGAATATGAGCCCCCCCCCCCCCAACCGACACGCATTACCACTATTCTAAATTCATGCATTTTGCTGAAAAGTTTTATTTCTCATGAACTATCGTATGAAAATCAATGAAATTTGGTTTTACACGTATGTAACTTCGATGTGTAAAAATAAATATTTTTACTTTTTAGAATTAATAAACAAACCAACTTGAACAAACAATAATATTCAGATATAAATATCATTAACAATATTTTTTTTATGTAAAAAGTTTATTGTTCATTAAAACTAAAAAGTAAAAAATAAACAAAAATACAAAAAACAAAAAAAATTATAAAAATATATTTGATTACATATAAAAAATTATTTTTTAAAAAAGCTTTTACTTAACTAATATTAATAAAAAAAGGAAACAAATTAGAAAAACCCTCTAAAAAGTAAAAAATAAGAATTAAATCAAATTGAGAATTTTAAACAAAAAAATATAATATATTAACAAATATAAAAATGTACTGAAAAGTAAAAAATAAATTATATAAATATCCAATAAATAAATGTAGTAACTACTAAATTTTAAAATTAAAAGTAATGAAAATCTTTAGTTAAATAAAAGCGTGGCGCAGTTTTTATAACAATCTTTTCGAATAAGTATTTATAGACATTTGCTGTATTTTAAAATATATTTTTTTGTTTAATGAGTTTCTTTAGTATATGTATATACTTTATTTATCTGTAATAAAATAACTCGAGTTTTAATTCTTTGATGGTTCAAATATGCACCGAGATGACCTTTAAGGGTTAATAAGATTAAAAATAAAAATTAAATTTACAAATCTTGCACAAAGTTATTACATTTTGACGGTAATTGAAAAATTATTAATTATTATAATTGTAATCGTAATTATGAATTCGTTAAATAAAAATTCATAATTAATTAAAATGAAACTTTTAGCGGAAACAGTTGGTTCAATTTGGCTTAGATCACAAGCAGAATTCGAAGATGAACTTCAACTATGTGAGAACACGTACAAAGAAAGCGAGTGGGTGCATTTTCCCAGATTGTTACTTGTAGCTAGTCAGTCTCAACTGGAGAGGTTCCAGCAAACCTTTCCGCCTCCTTGCGTTGTTATTGAAAATGAAAATGAAGATTAATTTTTGTAAAAAAAATTTGTGTTGTTTTAAATAAATTATAAAAACTGCGCCACGCTTTTATTGTCAATAACAATATTAGTTAAATAAAAGCTTTTTTAAAAAGTAATTTTTTATTTAATTTAAATGTGTTGATTTATTATTAATTATTAATCTCTGATTGTAAAAAGGTTTTAAGATAAATAAAATTCAATAATAACAATGAAAAAAATATATATATCAAAAAATATCAGTAGTTATTAATGAAATAAACTTTTATGTACTTTTCATTTTAAAAAAAAATGTGTTTATGTAATTTAATAGATGTATAAGGAAGTCGTATGGTGACAACATACTTGTATAATGGAGTAGCACTCATAGAGTAGTACAGTCGCTTTTACTGCATGTATAAGATTAAGATATAGCTTACTCGTTCATTTACACATTAGACTAAAGAAATTACTTAATTAACAAAACGTTTATTTTCTTGTAAATCTCATTTATATTTTTTATTGACATGTCACCTTTTATTTAGTTAAAATTATGATTAATATATTGTAATATGTTATAATTTTATGATAATGACTGTGCATCTTTAGTATAATATAAAAATTATTTTTAAATGCAATGTCTACGTTGTAAAACTGCAATAAAACAAAATCTATATTGTAATAAAAGTAACATGATATATTTATTAAATAATTAAAAATTAGAAGCGATTAAATAGTATCGAAAGAAATATTAAAAATTCTGAAGTGATCTATTTATCACGAGAATGTATTGTACAAGTGAATCCAGATATTTGTAAACAAGCCCGTTCATTAAATAGCCGGTTTGCTTTTTCCATGCAGTACAATATTCGCTGTTCACTAGGCATTATTATTTATATTCCTGATTAGGCACGTTGTTATAAATATAACTGATACTTTTTTTTTGTGGGACAACGCTTTTGTGTATTGTGAGATGCGGCGAAATATTCGACCGGTTTGGCTGGCGTATAGATCTTTCTAATTATGGTTCATTTTATACTTATATATATCTATATAGATTATTCTGTATAGTGGATTTCTTCTGTTAAATTTTCTTAGTTTATCATATTGTTTTAACTATTTTCCATTTCTTAAAAGCTGTTTTATAAATTTAAAAAATCTTTTTTCTTTTTTTATGAATAATTACGGTTTATAAAATTAAAATAAAGATGGAAAACAGAATGTTTCTTAAATATTTTTAATAGCTGCAATTTTTAAACAATAGATTAGAAATATATTACAAAATAATATCTTTCAACCTGTTTAACATTACTATATTTTTCCTACACTTGCCCCAAATGGCTGCATTTGCATTTCAAATTTCTGGTTTTAGAAGTTTAGTTATAATTTCTGTCAAAAACCACAAAGTAAATGTCATTCAGCGTTACAAGTGATACCTCAACATTTTCAATGAAACTGAATTTATTCCATACTATTACTAATTTGAATGTTGACATAATATAACTTATGGAAATTAATGCTATAAAGGTAACATTCTAATTTATATAGCGTATACAAATAAATTTAAATTGTTTGTAAAAATAAATAAATTATATTTAATGAATAAACATAAATTTAATATTCTTTTCTTTAAATGTGTTGAAACAACTTGTAGCAAAGTTTTAAGTTTGTTGAAAAAAGTTTTATGATTAATAGTAAGTAATAAGAACGATTGGTCTTACTGCTTTTTATCACGCCAATAACTACCAACTTCATTGATCCCCTTTCCTCCTCGTCTATAAGAGTTCGGTTTTCAAACCCTGATGCAACATCGTCGTCAATAAAAACTTTTCTATGTTTTGTGAGCACACGCAAGATTAAAATAATATGAATTATTCCCCTGCTTTTACAAATACAAACACACTATTTTTACTACTCGTTATTACTTAAATATAAACTAACTAAACTGATAACTCATAAGTTTATTGTATTGTTTTTAATCACGACTTTTCCAAGAAAATAAAATAAGTTTATTATTTCATGACATGTAATGATAAAAATGTTTAAAACAAAAATAATGTATTATAAAATATTATTATGAACAATAAAAGAACTTTTCAAAAAAAAAGAAGAGGTTACGTTCATAATTACCCAAAAATTTATAAATAAATCCATATTTTCTGGATTATTAAAAAAAAATGCAATCTAGATAGTACAGATTATCAAGTTTATAACATATATAATACGGGTCTTCTCAAGGCAACCACATATAACATCACATAAAGGGTCGTCACCATACCTCGTTTGTCTTTCTTGGTTTTCTTAGTTATAAAATTTTTTTCCATTATTTTTATTTTGAATTTATTAAGTAAGCAATTAACTAAAAAAAAAGAAAAGATTTATAAATTTAATGGCAAAAAAAAGAAATAATAATATATATTTCAATTTTAAAAAGGGCAGGTTGATTTTTTGAAAAAAACATTTTGGATTATTTATAAATTCATTGAAGGTAAAAAATTTGCTTTAATAAATTTTTCTCTAAAATGCCTCGGAAGAAAACCGAAATTAATCTGTTTGCGATATCACCCTTTAATAAATTTTGAAAAATTAATTAATATGATCAATGCTCCCTATATTGAAATATTTGAGTAAAATTTTGAAGAAAATTGGTTTGGCCAATCGTTAGATATAAGGCAACTTATATCCTTAGATGATGGTCAATAGAAGTACGAAACACATACTTATGTACTTACACATGTATGTATGTATGTATGGTCTAGATAATTGATTCTCAAACTTCTTTGCCCACCGTCCACATTGAAAATCAAAGATTTTCTAGCGCCCTCCGAAATTTTTAAACTTATCATTAAAAAATAATAATTGCAATTGCTGTTTTTAAGATACGCTCTTAAAAACACCAATTTCAATTATTGTTTTTAAACGTGGCATATCCTATTTCTGAGTTGAAACTTACATTTTAAATGAGAGCAATTAAAACGCATATTTAATCATATTTGGAAGTATTTTTATTAAAATTGCTTTCAAAAATAATTATAATTGTATAAGTATAATTACAAAGATACAATTTTAGTTTTTTAAAAACCCTTTAATTTCCATATTTATTTGTAGCAGTACGTTGTTTAGATCAAGAGATATGCAGAATTAAAGACAAAAGTGTCCTTTTCTCCTTAAAGTGGAATATTTCGGTTCAGAAAAATCATAGAGACATACAAAAAGAGAAATTAATGCTAATGTCTTAAGCTTTTAAACGATTTTAATACACTTTGCAGAAAAAATTTCGTTTCCCCCATGCACTTGATTAAACACAAAGAAAAACTTTCAAATTTTTAAACTTTTCTTCTCACTAATTTTTTTTATTTGATGATTTTTTTATATCTGAAGTATACTATCAAAAAGTAGAGTATTCAAGCTTTTATTTTTTTTTTTATTCGTCTCTCTAAGCCTCTTTGTTGCAAAGTTAAAAGTGGTTTGAATACAATCATAAAATATAGGTGTCTCTTTAATTTTTTATACTAGTGTATTTTTATAGACTAAAATTAATTCGTGCGTCAATAAGACAGTAACGTCATGTTTCTAGGATGACTTTTATCTATAGATAATAGTCGCAAACATCTTACAATCATTTTTATTCTTGACGACCGACTATTATGAACATAACAGTTTAATTTAAAAACGATTATCGATTTAAATTTAAATTAGCATCTTTTAGAAAATCCCTGAAGATGGAGTAACAGCTTCGAAAGTTCTAAGATTTACACTTTTTAAATTGTTGGTAAGTGGAAATTTAATGTATACAATTATATTAATACCAACGGTGCCAATTGCTTAGTAAAATAACTTATTTACTTTTACTTATTTATAACCCTATTATGTCTTCCTATTCATAGGTGAAATAATAGTCATTCATTATGTATTCGTTTTTTTTAATTAGATGTGGAGATACCGACTGCTATGATCATTTAGCCCGAATGAAAATTTGTAGCGTATGAAAAATGCCACGTCTGACTCGGATTCAAACCCAGGACCTCCGGGTGAAAGGCTGAAACGCTACCATTCGCGCCACGGAATTATTTATCATTTACATAGAAGTATGTCATAAATTTTTTTCGATATCACATTAATTTTTATTGAAATAGTAATAAAAAGATTTACAGTTCTTTACTTTGGGATCTTTTTGATCGAATCTGACAGTTGATAAAATGTCTCTACCAGCCAATTAGCACAGATTATTCTGTAAAAGTTCCCACAGTAATCCAATATTTCTGCCAGTAATACGAGTATATATCTTCTACAAATCAGCAAACACAGTTTGTACTGAATCAATGTTTTTACCTTTGTAGCGCATTTTGATATCATAAGTAAATCAAGCATATATAAAATATTTAATCATTAATCGCAGGTACAATTTATAAAGTATTACTAAAATGAATTAATTAAAGATGCAATAAGTAGGATTTGATATTCTTTCTTGAGTAGTTAAGTAAGAAGGTACTCGAATTGGCTTCCCAATTTATAGTTAAACAGTGACATAGATTGTATTGTTAGTAAATACAATGAACGTACCCTCAAAGAAATCTTACAAAAATTAAAAAGTAGGCGTTTCTGATTTTCTGAAAAAATATGGGTTGATTTCCTTAATATTTAGAAAGAAGAAATATGAATTGATCTATTTCAGTTAACTTTTTGGGAACACAATTATAAACGGTTAATCCTAAGGAGTTAAATAATTTTTCGACCTCCTTTGTTGTAAATGGTCTCTTTTAACTTTTATCAATTCTGTAGATATAATCGTTTTTATGACGTAGAAATTTCAGTACGTTTTTATATATTCTCCATTGTGTATGTATGTATTTTTATTAGGATATATGTAGTCATAAATTAAGTTATGAATTTTGTTATTTATTTACCTATTTTCTTATTAGGCCTATGCCTAATCGTTGAAACTAATATTTTTTTCTTAAAAATGTATTATTTATAAATATCAGTTTAATATTTTATAATCATATAAGTTTAAAATATTAATTAAATGGAAAAAATGAAAAGAGATAATTGAGATGAGAAAAAAACTTTAATATATTAATAACAATTAACCAATTTAGACATTTTTTCTAAGATAATAGGAGTATAAACCTCAATTTTTACGAGACCGAATTGTGTCTTTCTATTCTTAGAAAATTTATTTATTTTAAAACTGAATAAGAGACAAAGAGCAAAATGAAAATTTTAGAATCAAATGAATTGAATTTCTAAAAATCTTAAATAGCTCTCTTCTCGTAGAAGAGCATCTTATACAGTAGAATAAATTAAATTTTTTAAAACAAGTGGCAATATTTGCCGAAGAATAGGCCCAATTGTTTAAAATAACAAAATTAATAATTTCAATAGCAACAAAAGTTTATCAAACTTTGGAAAAGTTTAAAAGAAATGAAAGTTCCTTATTCAAAAAGACAAAGAGTTTTAATAGTTCATAAGATTATACTCGTTCAAGGCTGTTTTACAAGGGGGAAGATAAACTCAAACAATTTTTATTATCATAGTTAAATAAATTTTTGAAACGATTTAAAGATAGATGTAAAGGAAAAGTTAATTCAAAATTTATCAGGAAAAGAGAGCATTAGTGGTATACGTAGAATTAATTTACAAATATCCAATGGTATAGTATAGATTTAACGAGACTGTATTTAATACAGTACTTGAACGCTTAAGAGCCCAACAATCAAGTAACAAATATTACAGTATATTTGTAATGGTTTCATTAATTCATGTTACATAAAAAAAAAAATAAAAATTAATAATACAGAAAAGTTGGTGATCTCAGAAAATTTATTTAAAAAAAAAATTAAATTAAAATAAAAATATTTGTTAATGATGGACGGATAAATAATTTTATTATAGTTTTAAATTAATTTAAATCGTCTACGAGAAAAATTTTCTTTAAAAAAATCATCAATACCAAAAATTTAACATAATTAAATTATTTAACCCACCAGGTTGGTCTAGCGGTAAATTTGTCCTCGTAAATTAGCTGATATCGAAGTCGAAGTTCTCAAGTTCAAATCCTAATAAAGGGAATTACTTTTATTCGGATTTGAATACTAGATCGTGGATACTGGTGTTCTTTGGCGGTTGGGCTTCAATTAACCACACGTCTCAGGAATGTTTGGCCTGAGTTAATTCGGGACTGCAAATTTACCGGTGCAGTTACATCACACTGATAAGTCGCTAATGATTTTAATTGCTGATGCGACTATAAATAAAAGTATTAAAAAAAATTATTTAAATTCAATGATATTTAAAAACATATCAACGATAAAATTAAATTAAAACAAGAAAAAGTGAAGAAATAAAGAAATATAAAAAGAATGAAACAAAGAAATAAGTGAAAAAATGTTTAAAGTAAAAAAATAAAATAAAGTAGGAAAGAACTTCAAAGAGTAATAAAATATCAAGTCTACAAGAAGTATTCTAACTTTTGAAAGGAAGTTACAATCGTAAGCATATTCAAGTAATATTGAAACTCAAATACAACATTTCACGGCAATGAAAAATGCAATTTAAAACAAAACTGAATAGATTTTATAATAATATTTCCTTCCTTTATTTAATTTATCCATCGTTGTTCTTCTGTGGCATATTTATAACACGAAAATAATACGTAGCCTTTGAATAATTTTTTATAGTAGGACTCGACATTAAACGAAATTTTTACGTATTAAATGCAAAGAGTATATTTATTACATGCGTAATAAAACACGTTACGTTTCTACGTTAAGATATATATCCCCATGTATTCTGCAAAATATATAATTTTCATATCTGAAAATGCGAGTATATTAAACCTCTAAAAAAAAATTATCATTTTACGAATGTATATTTCACATTTATATTCCCCTCGCTTTACAAACATATTCTTGCGAAACAAGATAACAGTTATATGCTATAAATGCGATTTTCATCTCTAATGATGATTTTCAATTTTAATTGTATCATTCATCCACAATATCTGACAAGAGCGGAATAGATATGAAAATTACAACCAAGAAGAATAGCATAAATGTTCTCAACATGTAGCACTCCGCATAGTAACAATAACTCGAAAAAATATAGATTTAAGTGATTTGATTTAAAATTTTTAATGAAAACTTACAACGTGACGTAAAACTCTACAAAATGAGTAACGACCTAACAACAAAAGGAAACTGGTTGATTAAATCTATTTTTTTTCTTAATTTACTACTAATACATGATAATAATACTAATATTAATTATTAGTCATTAAATTAATTTAGATATTTGATCAACGTTTAAAAAATAGGTACCATATAAATATTAATATTATTAAGTGCCTAATATAACATTAATAAAAATCTATAATCTCTTGTTTGGTGTCTTTTAGAATGACATGAAAATATATAAATACTTTTTTTTGAAATTAGTATAACTTATTAAAAATTTTCAGATATTTTAAAATGGAAAACCAGTTTTGCTTAAAATAATCTACACTATTATATCAAGAGGTATAAAGGGTTTTTCTTTGTTCGGGATAAACAAAAAAACTACCCGATCTTTTACAACTAATATTTTACCCACGTTTCTCAGCATAACTGAGAAGGTTTTTTGATATATTTCATCTCAAAAAATCTCTAAAATATATATATATATATATATATATATATATAATGTAATAGCGGAGATTTGCCGGTTGAAACACAAACTTTAATGAATTGTGAAATTTTTCTTTTTTTTAACCTCCGTTAGGTATTTCTACAGAGTATGAGATGAATGATAGGTAGCGTGTGTGTAAATGTCATGCCTGATCGGGATTCAAACCCAGGACCTCCGGATGATAGGCCGAGACCCTACCACTCGCGCTAAGGAGGCCGACGCGAGTGGTAGACACTCAGCTCTCAATGAATTGTGAACTGAGAGTATCACTGTTTGAGCAGGGTTTAAACTCATTGATTATGAACATCTAAAAACCAATTTCTATATTTTTTTTAGTTTCATTCCAAGTTTCAAGGGTTAGAACATTGATTTTTGAATTTTTTTGAAACCCTGTTATTTTTTTTTAATTTCTCGATAATAAATAAAGAAATCAATCTGAATCTGGTGAGTGTAATCTTTATGTCAATAAACCAATTTCTAGATTTTTGAAATCTGACCTTGAAAAGGGATGAAAAAAGGTAAAAACGTTTTTGAATAATGTTTGTAAATTTTCTCTATCCAGACTTAGTAAACAAGATATTCAGTAGATTTGGGCTTTCAAATACTCTTCAGATAAATATTTAAATACCATTTTCGGGTTTTTTAATTGCAATTTTTTTTAAGGGTTCGACGGCGCTGGGGCACAACCACCACAGCCACTGCCCCCGTTATTGTATGTTTGACTGGCTGCACTAAAATAAAAAATAAATATACTTTGTAACTAAAAAACTCGTTCCGACTCTTTGAGGAAGCCCAAACGGATGATATCTTGTACTTTTTATAAGAATGTATGTAGGTATAATAAAAACAGTATTTAATAATGATGACAAGTTTAGCATATTATTAAGATGTTTTAGAGCAAAACAGTATGGCTGGATTTTGTTAAATAATCAATAAAAATAGTTTTATTAAACTAAAATTCCATTTAACATTACAGTTAAGGAATGAACAACTCAATTTTTGTAGTAAACAAACACATTAATCCGTCACATAACGTCCAGCGTATACAAAATCATATACAAGTAAAAAAATAACTAACACATACAAAAATATAAACCACTTAAAACAAGGAAAAGAGGTATACATAACCTTTTTTTTAATTCATATCTTTTATAATCTAAGATCTAACCAAATTCATATTAAAAAAAAATCTGAAGTGGACACCACGTGAGTTTCTTGTCTATTAAATTGCATATATTTTTTATTACATTTTTATTCTTTTTTTTGTTATTGAATTATTATTTATTGCAATTTTTTCACAATCACAGGTTAATTATAATTAATAAATCAATATATTTAAATTAAAAAAGGAGATAAAGTCTGATTAGAACCGATGAGCCTTCCCCTTCAAGGATCCAAATATTTTATTAATTAAAATTTAATTTGGATAAAACTTTGGAATAAATGAAAATAAATACCACTTATGATATATCGTAAGTAATAACCCCTCTCAATGAGAGCTTATTGCTGCAGTTAAGAAAAATCCAAAAAATTGGATTTTGGGCTTTTTTGGTACAGTCAATTGCAATCAGAAGTGGAGGTGCTCAACTAGATGTTACAACAGTCCTAAATCCAAAATTTCAATATCCTACGGCTAATCGTTTTTGAGTTATGCGAGATACATACATACGTACGTATAGACGTCACGCCGAAACTAGTCAAAATGGATTCAGGGATGGTCAAAATGTTTATTTCCGTTGAAATCTAAAAACCGAAATTTTTCCCGACACAATAATTCCATTACTTTGCAAAAGGATGTAAAAATTAAGGTAAATTTAAAAATTATTTAATTAATAAATATTGAAATTTACATGGACACTTAAGTTAAAGTAAATTTAATCTTTATCAAAAGAAATTCTTTTGATAAATAAATTGAATTCGCTATGGAAAATCTCCGTGGCGGAGTGGTAGCGTTTCGGTCTTTCATGAGAAGGTCCCGGGTTGGAATCTCGGAAAGACATGGAATAAGTACTACTTATGATATATCGTTGAAAACTCTCAATGAGAGCATATTACTGTAGTTAAGAAAAAGTCCAAATTCCAAATATTTTTGGATTTTGGGCTTTTTTGGACACTTTTGGTTCAGTCGATTGTAACCAAAAAGGGGAGGTGCACAACTAGATGTTACAACAGTCCTAAATCCAAAATTTCAACATTGTACGGTAATCGTGTTTTTAGTTAGGCGAGATACATGTATACATATGTGCAGACGTCACGCCGAAACTAGTCAAAATGGATTCAGGGATGGTCAAAATGGATATTTCCGTTGAAATCTGAAAAACCGTCATTTTTTGCAATTGCAATACTTCTAAAAAAAAAAAATTAACAATAATCACAACACGTAGCACGACATTAGAAAAAATAATGATTTCTTTCTTAGCTTAAATATTACATTTAAATTATAAAGTGTAATCCATAAACATAGATATTAATTTTAATAGGACTAAAATAGCCGTACATTTAAGTACCTTCGTCAACCCCACCGAAATTAATTATTTAATGAGATCCTTGAAACAAGGATTCCCCAAAGTGTAGCCTTTGAAATTCTGACATATTTCCTTAATTTCTACTCTGTAAGTCTATCCACATTTACAGAAACACCAAGTACGTGCACATGAAGTCACGTTTATGGAAAGACAATTTTTTTAATATACAAATTTATTCATATAATTTATTTATTTAATTTTCACAGTACGAAAAACAATTTCATATTTTTAAACTTTTCTTAATCTTTTTATTAAATTATTAAACGTTAAATTTAGGTTAAGTCAGTAAATTCATTAATTCTTAAACAGAATATATAAGTTCGTTTTCCGCAAAAATACTTTAAAAATTTGCGTGTAATAATGATAAGGTTAATTTAAATACAATTTATTTGAAATTTTTAGAAAGAAACTTACTATTTTGAACAAATTCTGAATTAATATTAAATAATCAGATGTTTTACCAAATCTGATGTTAACACCACATGACTTACATGTACGCCTATTAAATTATTATTACACATTTTTAAAAGTACATAAAATTTTATTTCACTAATAACTTCATATTTTTTTCATTTTTTTTTTTTATTGCTATTATTGAATTATTATTTATTGTAATTTTATTTTACAATCAGTGTTTAATAATTATTAATAAATCAATATATTTAAATTAAACAAAAGTCGGAAATGAAATAGGATTCGATCCGATGTGTAACATCAACATATTTCATTAATTAAAATTTTATTTGCTATAACTCTGGAACCAATGAAAATAAGTACCACTTGCGATATACCGTTAAAAAGCTTTCAATGGGGGTTTATTATTGCAATTAAGAAAAAGTCGAAAATCCAAATTCTTTGGATTTTGGGCTTTTTTGGACATTTTTAGTTAGTACTTTGGAATCAAAAGGGGAGATGCATAACTAGATGTTACAACAGTCCTTAATTCAAAATGTTAACATCCTTACAGGTAATCGTTTTTGAGTTATGCGAGATACATACATACGTAAGTACAGACATCACGCCAGAACTAGTCAAAATGGATTAAGAGATGGTCAAAATGAATATTTCCGTTGAAATCTGAATTGACTGCAACACCTCTATATTTGTCACTTTATCCACCCATCTGATTTTTAATATTCTCCTATTGCATCGCATTTCAAAAGCTTCTAAACTTTTCTTCTCAGGTACTCCGATCGTCTAAGTTTCACACCCATATAAAGCTACGCTCCAAACATATACTTTCAAAAATGTTTTCCTGACGTTTAAATTAATTTTTGATGTAAAGAAATTATATTTCTGACTGAAGGCTCGTTTCGCCTGTATATTCGGCATTATCCTTAATATATTATATTTTTTCACTAAAAATATTATAATACTCTCTAGTGAAATATATATAATATATAAATATATTCTCGACGTGATTCATATATTACTATGTACTTACAAAAAAAAATTATTTATTAGTTGAAAGAAAGAAGTTTCCGGTTTATAAATCGCTGGAATGAAAATTTATGAAACAGATAAAATCATTTAAATATGTACAAATTTCGATGATTTAAAAAGGAAGCTGAACTGAGAAATTAAGGAGCATAATATTTATAAAGGAAAAGGTTTATAAAAGAAGAATGGAGGATTTTTATACTGAGGATGAGGTTCTTCAAATCGCTTTGTAGAAAGCGTTTATTATGTTTATTATACAGAAGTATCGTAGTCGATCAAAGATAATAAAAAGCATTACTCGGTTAGTTTTGAAACCCGGTCGTGAAGAAAATGTAATGAATTAAGAATAGGAAAAAATCATTCATTATTCGATAAAGATGAGATAAAAAAGGGAAAAATCTTATAATATATATCCTACTTATAAATTGTCTTCAGAAAATAATCATGGAAAGGATGGTGCTTGAAAGGAGAAAAAAAGAAAGAAAGGATTGAATACAGATATATAGACACTTGGAAGGGAAGAAGCAACAAGGAAATGAAGGAAGATGATGAGGGTCTAAAAAAATGTAGGACGTTCAGTTGAAATATATTGAAAGACAAATTTACCGAAGAAAAATACGACTTCTAGAAACTGTTTCAAAAGTACACTATTGAAAATATGAACTTATTTTTTTCTTCTTTAAATAATGTATATTTCAAAAAATGTACATTTATTTCAATTAGGTTAGTATACTACACTTCATTTACACTCATACATATCATCCTCATTCATCCTCTGAAGAATTATCTAAACGGTAGTTACCGGAGGCTAAACAGGAAAAAGAAAGGTTAGTATAATTTGCAGGTAATTAGTATTTTACATAGATGAAAGAGAACTCTTAAAAAATAGACTACTTATAATTATAACTAGATTCAATGAGCGTTGAACACAAATGATGATTCTCAACAACCAAGGTGAAATTTAACTAGTTTTTTATTTCACTAAGGAAGATTAAACTTCAGATGTTACATTTTTGATAATAAAAAAGATATGTTTTAGTAACAAAGACATATTAAAAGAAAACTATTGTATTTCTTAAATATCTCACTTTAGAATGTTATTAGAAGTCAAATGATGTTAATGAAAATGTAAAACTTTTAACCTGATTATTTTTTTAGTTCATTAAGCATTTTTATAAAATTATTATATAATAAAAAGTAAAACAAAATCAATATAATTTAAGGATTTTAGTTTAAACTATCAACGAACGATAGTTACCGAGCTGAACCTTTACTGTAACTGAGCTATTTAATTCGAAAGTCATAGAAAATTAGAACCTTTAAATGTCGCTCTACAATTCCAAATTAACCTCATTTACCTCTAAACGCATCGTTTCTTTCGTTCGTTGATTCGATTACGTAATTTTACTGGATTCAAATTGTGAATAAGAAACAAACCAATTTTAGTAACTATTAGGACCGAGATGAAACAACTAATTTCATTCTGGGATTCGAATTTTGAAAAGATAGCATTTTAAATAGTTACGTGATTTTCTTTTAAATAATTCCTAACCTTAATATGAAGATACAACAGTTCTTAGAAATTATTCACCAAATTAATCGTAAGTATTTTTAAAGAATTAATTTTAAAAAATAGTCTAGTTGGGAAATGAATGATTTTCAGTTCGTTGTTTAATTAAAATCTTTTACTAAAATTATAAAATTTAAATGATTAAAATTTTAAATACTGTAACTATGTTCTATTTCACTAAAGCCTTACAAGGAATTAACGTTTAGTATTACTATTAATTGTAATAGTGCGATAATATTACTAATAGTACTATATAATATACGACCTAAAAAATAAATAAATAGAATTTAAAGTTGATATTGCTCGTAACAACGATAAACTAATATCTATAAGCTCTGAAAAAACTTATGGGGAAAGATTTGGACTTTGAAACCGAACAAGCACGAAAAAAGATACCAAATGTCATTTTTCATGGTCTAATAAAAGAACTAAATATTGTTCTCTAAATATTAAATTGAAGTAAAAATGTAACGCCATAATAATAATAATAATTAATTATTATTCAAATGTTTTATTTTTATTAATAAAAAAAAAACTTTAAAAAACCATAATTAGGTTTATTTAATTAAAATGTAATTCCCATTTTAATTGACACATATGTAATTTATTTTTCTTCATTATAGAATGAAAGAAAATATAACATACCGTTTTACTATTTTAAACTTACACAGAATCATAAAAATATAATTAATACCATTTTCAGATAACAAGAACCGGGTTTAAAAATGTTAGCCAAAATTAAAACCTTTGATTAATAATTGTCTCATTAATTTTTTCTTTGAGATTTGTATTTCATTAATACAAATCTGAAAAATGTTCTTCCTTTATCCTTTCTCGTGTACACTAATGGGTACAAATGATACAACAGTATTATTATTTTTTTTTTAATCGAATAAAGCTTTTTCTAACCCATCGTGACTATTTCCAACACCGTACGCGCAGATAAGGCGACAATTTTTATGATTTATACCTTCTTTTGAAAAACGAATAAAGGTTTCAGCAATTATACGAGGGATATATCTAAAATAAAGACCGCTCGGAAATTTCTCTCCTTAAGGTTGGCGAACCTGTTCGTTCATGGCCACGCTAGTAGTGTACACACTTTATTGTTGTCTGTAAGTTGTCGCGTTGTAGAATCTTTGTTTACGTATGAGTTATTACGTACAAAATTAATAAGAAAATCGATGTTGCCCTGACTGTGAAATAAGTGGAATCGTACGTTTTTTAAACCATCAAAACGTTAAACCGGCTGAAATTCATAGGCAGTTGGTTGCTGTGTACGGTGATAATGTAATGAATGAAAGAAACGTCCGAAAATAGTGTGAAAGGTTTAGAAATAACAGAATTAATGTGAATGATGAAGAACGTTCGGGGAGATCCTCGATAATCACAGAGAACTAGTTGAAACGCGTGGATAATGAAATCAGAAAAGATTGTCGCTCAACGATCTCCGTCCTGGCCCGTCTTTTTCCTGATGTTTCAAGAGCTGTTATTGGTTACATTATTCATGACCATTTAGGCTTGAGAAAGGTTTGTGCACGTTGGGTGCCGCACGTCTTAACGGAACGTCACAAAAAATCCGAATGTGATGCTTCGGTGTGATGTTTGATGCGCTACACAGAAAAAGGTGATGAGTTCCTAATTCAATTGTTATCGGCGATAAAACATGGATTTCGTATTACATGCCAGAAAGAAAACGGCAGAAGTGAATTACGTCATCCTCAACCAGAACAACAAAGGTCAAGCCACAGCCATTTGGACGCAAACTGATGGCTTCAGTCTTTTGGTATCAGTTTGGCATACTGCTGATTGATTTCATGCCACTTGGAACGATTACAAATGCAGAAGCCTGCTGCGAAACTCTACATACGTTACGGCACGCGATTCAAAATCGGCGACGTGGGCGGCTGACCGACGGCGTCGTCCTGCTGTACGATACTCCACGTCCATATACTACGGGTCCGACACGTGATTTGCTAAGAATAATTGAATGGGAAATTTACGATTACTCACCATATAGTCCGGTCTGGTTACTATTTCTGGAAAAAGTATTCTGGTTACTATTTTTTTGGAAAATTGAAAAATTACTTAACTCATGTAGCGATTATATAGCGAAGTAATATAAGGTATGTAGTCTAAGAGAAATAAAAAATATTTATAAAGTTATCAGAATATTTTTTTTTACAGTGAAATGGTCTTTACTTTAGAGATAACCTCTCAAATAACAAAATAAAAGTTAAATTATACATTTATATAACTTTTTAATGAAAAAACTAAAAGAATGTTGAAAATTAAAAAAAAATTGTCCAAGGAAAACACCCACGGTACAGTCGATTAATACTAAATTATATGAATATAACTATTGATAGTTAAATAGTTATTTTTGAATTATGAAAAAAAGAGGAGGAGAAATTACATGAATTTTGATTATGGGATAATCTAGACTGGATATTAAGACGGGAGCTAAACTATTACGATAAAACATTTGTTATGTAATCAGATTCACTCATTGCATATTGACATAAAATTTTTCCAATTTATGCATAAAACTTTTTTTTTCTATCAGAAAACCGTTGGTCTACAATTCAACATATATCATATATTCTTTATATATTATATAAAGAATTCCTTAATCTTGTCAAATAAACTGCTTTCAATACTCTTTTTTACTTCCTTGTACGAAGTAAAGGAAGTATTGTGATCGCGAAAAATTTCAGATTTCAACGGAAATATCCATTTTCACTATCCCTGAATCCATTTTGACTAGTTTCGGAGTGACGTCTATACGCATGTATCTCGCATAACTCAAAAACGATTAGTCATAGGATGTTGAAATTTTGGATTTAAGACTATTGCAACATCTAGTTGTGCACCTTCCCTTTTGATTGCAGTCGACTGAACCAAAAGTGTTCAAAAATTGGATTTTGGACTTTTTCTTAACTGCAGTAATATATATGAGATGAAGTCGATTCGAACCGATGTTTGAATCGACTTTTTTATACTTTTTTTTTTTAATTTAAATATACTGATTTATTAATAATTGTTATCCTCTGACTGTAAAAAAAAATGTACGACAAATAATAATTCAATAAAAAAAACGTATGAAAAAATATCGGCAGTTATTAATGAAATAAATTTTTATGTACTTTTCATTTTAAAAATTGTGTATGTAATTTAATAGGCGTACAAGGAAGTCCTGTAGTGCCCACGTCAGATTTAGTTTATTTTATGAATGATATTCCTCTAGTAGTCTGGTAAGTTTTCTACATAAACAAAAAATAATTTTTGAAGAAAAGTAAAAGCAAGTTGTTTTCATAAACAATTAAGGATATTTTTCTTTCTTTTGTCACAATCATTACTCATTACTGAATTATTAAAGAGCAATCATGTATCATTCTGATATTCAAAATATTCTCACTCGAAAACTAAAAAAAAATTAATTGAAAATATTTAAATAACAAATATTCCTGCATTCCAAAGAACCATAGGATGCAATCGTAGCAATCTCTATAAATTGTTTTTCTGAATTCTTATTAAATCAATTCCTTTTCTCATTATCAAGTTGCAGGTTTCTTACCTTCTGTTTTTTTTTTTTTTTTTTAACTGTTGTTTATCATACGACCAGCCATTTAATAAAGTTATATAAATTTAAAAAATAATAATAAAAATAAAACAAAGTATTTAAAAATAATAATAAACATTCACTTTTGCAAGCCTTCATTATACTTTAACCTGATAAAATTGGAGCCAACTCAAGGAAATGGTAAGTCTTTTACAAAATAAAAAATCTAATGTGAACACCACATGACTTCCTTGTACGCCTATTAAATTACATATACACATTTTTTGCTGCAGTTCATTTAAATTTATTTCATTTGAAAGTGAGATACGATCCTCCAATTCTTTAATAAAATGGACAGTTACACAATTGCTGAAATATAAGTTTTTATTAACACCAAATATTTACACAATTATTAATTCAACAATCTTACATGAAATATTAGGATACAGTAAAAGTTCCTTTATAACTTGTATTAATAGATCAATCAGTATTATCGTATCTTCGTGAGTCGCTGATTAACAAATGTCTCAGATTTTAGGTGTGTCGTATACATAAATGTTAATAATAATTAAACTATTCCGTTTAGTGAACTCCTGTATATTAGTTACAAATGTTAATTTCGACATGCAGTGTACAACAATCAGTTTTTATTATTGGATTATTTTGTGAATAATCAAAAATGAAAAAGAAGCAATCATACAGGAAAAAGAAAGATAACATGAAGAAATACATCTCATAAAACGACAAGAAGATGAATATGAAGAGGAAAAAAGTTTTAAGAACAAGGGAAAAGTAAAAAAATTAAGAGAAGATGATAAATATAAAAAGGAAGAAAATGTTAAAACAAAAGAAAGAGTAAAAAGATTAAGAAAGGATGAGAATATAAAGAGAGAGAAATTTGAAAACTAGAGAACGTGTACACAAATTAAGATCAGAAGAAATTACATCAAACCAAAGAGCGATTAAATGATTGGCTACAAAAAACAAATTAACGAAATGATGATCAGCTCCGATTTAGGAAGAATATTGTCCTACATTATCAGAGAAGTAATGAACTAAAATATAAGAATTTTTTTTTGTATTTTATAAAAGATCAGGCATGTATGCCTCAGTGTATATGTTGTTCTGGTGAGGATCTATTTTTCAGTCACTCTATAGTTAACTTTAATGTAGATAAAATTAAATTGATATTCCAGAATAATTAAATAAAATTAAACTAGAAAATTCAAAAATAATACGATTCTAAATTATAATTTTCAATTAAAACAAATAATCAGATGTTTCTCTAAATCTATTACATATGCACATATATAATAATGCCTGCCTATTAAATTGCATATACACATTTTTAAAAGTACATAAAATTTTATTTAACTAATAAATTCTGATTTTTTCAAATATTTTTATTATTATTACTGTTATTAAATTATTATTTTTGTAATTTTTTTTACAATCACGGGTTAATAATTATTAATAAATCAATAAATTTACATTAAAAAAAACTAAATAAAAATAAATATAAAAAAAAGGAGATGAAGTGTGATTCGAACCGATTTGCCTTTCCTTGTAAAACCAAATATTTCATTAATTACAACTTTATTTGTTTATAACTCCGGAACCAATCAAAAAAAACACTTATGATATATCGTTGAAATGCTCTTAATAAGGGCTTATTACTGCAGTTAAGAAATTAAGTCCAAAATCCATTTTGTTTTTTAGATTTTGGGCTTTTTGGACATTTTTGATTCAGTCGATTGCAATCAAAATGTGAGGTGCACAACTGGATGTTACAACAACTGTCCTAAATCCAAAATTTCAACATCCTACGGCTAATCGATTTTGAGTTATGCGAGATACGTACGTAAAGATGTCACGCTGAAACTAGTCAAAATGGATTCAGGGATGAGCAAAATGGATATTTCCGTTAAAATCTGGAAACCGAAATTTTTCGCGATCACAATACGTCCTTTACTTTGTACAAGGAAGTAATAATAGAAAAAACTTTATTTTGTAAGAAAAATTTTTTAAACTCTCTTATTAGGCCACAGAGATGTACTATCCTATAATCCTTTTGTAAGGATAGAAAGGAACCTGATAAGGTTGAGTACTTAAGAAGATTACTAAGAAAATTTTCAGTTCATGAGATACGAAAATCTGAGAGTAATAAATTCTTCTATACCTCTTCACAATTTTTATTTTAAGAGTTAGGAATCATATCTCCCTAACCTTTTGTTAAAAATAGAAAATCTTTATAATGTCTCATTTAGGAAAAATAAAATCCAGTTGATCGATTAAAAAGTTACAAGATTAAAAAAATGTATAAAGCTCAAATTTTTAGCGATGAGGAGTGTTATAAATCTATTGATAAAAATTATTTAATAAGATATTTCCGGTGATAATATTTTTTGATATATTACTTCTTTAACTTACCCCTTTAAAGTAAAATCATACCAAATTTTATAATAGTAGGCAAAACTTTTCCTGATACACATATGTAATTAGACATATATTCATACAAACAGACAGAATTTTTCAACCATAATTTCAATATTTTTGAACTCCGGAGACCTCAAAACGTCACCAAATAAAAAAATCTGCGAAATGTAATTTTTTGAAGAACAGAAATATTTCTCTGTTACTTCCTCTATCAGGTATTAAAGTAATAATAGGAACTCTCATAACCAAGATATAAACTCGTGTGATTAAAGTAATTTTTATATAGTACACAATGAGGGTAGAATTTTTTCGTACTCTTTTTCTATTATTTTATTTTTTAACTAAGCAGCTTATGCCCATCCGGTAAAATGTACGCTATAAAAGATGGGGTGGGAGTAATCTCACCTCCACAACTACTCAAACCTTCTTTTAGTAAATCTATTCATTGCTACTTGTGTGGTAAATACAGTATGGAAAGCATTATACAAAAATAAAAGGATTAAGTGAAGTTTAGACCGATATTCAAGTAATACACACACTCTCTCCCCCCTCATTCTCTCTCTCTCTCACCCTCTCTCTTACTCTCTCTCTCTCTCTTTCTCACACTCTCTCTCTCGCTCTCTCTCTCTATCTCTCTATCTATCTATCTTCTATCTATTTATCTACCTATCTCGCACACGCGCTCACACACACACGCACACTTAGAGAGAGAGATAGGAGAAGAGAAAGAGTTATTTGCATAATAATCGCTTTAGAACAATAAATAAAATAATAGAATACTATAGCATATCTTACGAAAACTTTTTAAGTCAGATCGTAAAAAGAAAAGTTTTTACGAGAGTACAAAGATAAAAAAATTAGTTAATAAAAATATAAAGTAAAACATTTTGTTATTATCTTATAAAACCTAATTTTTCTTTTCAAAAGTTATTAACAAAATACTGCCAACAGTATGTACTCAATCAAATGGAAATTACTCATCCTTGTGCTATTCAGTTTTAGTAATAAACGAAATGAACGTTTTATTAATCCTTGATACGTATCTTTTTAATTTGGATATTTTATTTCTAGAATCCTAAATTACCTTAAACATGCTCCAGGTATATGGAAATTAAAAGTAAACTATAAAACACGATATAGTTTACTATCTAGTCAGCATCTGAAATGTTTTAATGAAAACATATCAGTCTCCCCTAAATGCAGACTAAAAACTATAAATGGTATGTTTATATTAACTTTTTTTTTTCAATTTAAAACTATACTAATAAATAAATTATAACCTGCAGCAACATAAATAATCTAATAATAGTAATAATAATAATAATAAATTATTTGCATTAACCGTGACGTTTAAAAATAAAAGTCAATAGTTAATTTTTATAGATTCAATAATAATTATGATTTTATTTTACTAAGCATTTGGCACCGTTGGTATTAATACAATTGTATAAATTAAATTTCTACTTAGCAACAATTTAAAAAGTGTAAATCCTAGTACTTTCGGAGCTGTTACTCCACCTTCAGGGATTTTCTAAAAGATGTTAATTTAAATTAAAATCAATAATTGTTTTTAAATTAAACTGTTATGTTCATAATAGTCGGTACTAATAAATAATTTGTACGTCAATAAGACAGTAACGTCATATTCGTAAGATGTTTTAAGGTAATAGCTGCAAACATCTTAGAAACATTTTTTAATACGAATAAATTTTATAATAATATATACCTGTAATATTTAAAAAATAGGTAAACTTTCAAAAATGCAACCCTCACGAAAAAAAAATCGATATACCTGGATCTTTAAAAATATAAGAAAATGTATGCTAAGAATAACTTAACGAACTGTATATATATATATATATTTTTTTAATTTTATAATGATAATGTACTTTTTTTTAACCTCCAGGATCACCTTAGGTAATGCTTCAGAGGGTGAGATGAATGATTTGTAGCGTGTGTGAAAATGTCATGCCTGACCGGAATTCGAACCCAGGACCTCCGGATAAATCTCGGTCAGGCATGGCATTTTCACACACGCTACAAATCATTCATCTCATCCTCTGAAGGAATACCTGACGGTGGTCCCGGAGGTTAAACAAAAAATATTACAATATTGTTATATTGTAAAATGGTTGTGTTATCTGAAAATTTATAAAATAAAATATTTGTTGTCTATAATAACAAACAACCGAGAAATTTTCATTTATGATTATATAAATTTTCCTACTTTATACAAGTTAATAAAAAAAACTGATAAAATACTAGTAGTTAGTTGAGTTCCGTTAATTTCGCCATACACGCTTTCGCACGGGGGTAGTTATTCATTTTACAAACACCAATTACATTTTTTCCACTAAGAAATAATGAACTAAATTACGCAAACCTATTTTTTAACAAGGAAATTATGATAGAATAATTAAACAAACTAGGATTCTTTATTTACCGGAAATATTGAAAGCAATAGCAAGATTACTGTTTCTGTATGCAAGTAAAAAGTTCCCTAATACTCTAAAAAAAAAATCTTTTAAATAATACAAAAGACCTTTATTTGTTCAAATATTACACCGTAAAAATGTTTTGTAAAAAAAAAAATTTGACAATTATCATATTAAATAATAATAAGCTCTCTATGCCAGGCTAATAGAGGAAAGGGAAGAATGAAATGGTTCCCGTTGCCTTCTTTACCGAGCCGAAAATAATTCTGTAGATCGGCATGTCAAGCCTAACAAAATTCAAGTGATATTTAGCATTATAGGTAACCCTTTCATTACGTTCACTATAAGGGACTTATTATATAATAAAAATTATTATAAACCTCAGCTCATTTAAATACGTATTATAGCAAAGATTAAGACAATGTGTAAAACGACAAAATTAATGCATACCT